>NW_022441864.1:0-5026 GCF_009761245.1 Sapajus apella
GGCTGGCAGACATTGCCGTGTGGACAGCATGCTCCCGAGGACACCACGGGCTCTTGCCATCCTGCCCATGAGGGACTGGGTGAGGCAGGGGTCTCCCCACTCTGGGCTCACGGATGTCTGCATCTCCACCAGGCACCCCACACATCACTTCCCCTGCACTGGGGTCCAGGTGCTGCCCACACCATTCCGATACCCGCAGGCACAGGCAAAATGGTGCCTTTTAAAATTTTCCAGAAAAGATGCACAGAGCATTGGGTGTAGGGCGCTGGCTTTGAAGGCTGGTGGGCCTGAGACTGTCCCAGGGGGAGGTCATCAGCCTCCCAAGCCTCAGTTTCCCCACCTGTGCCTTTCATGGTGGCAGGTGGCAGTGAGGGGGCCCTGCTGGGACCGCTTCTCACTGCGGCTGCTCCAGTGGTGAGGGCAGCAGCCCATTTCCTGGCCTGAGGTGTCCAGCTTATCCTCCACACTGACCTGTCCAGCTCGTCCAGGGAGAAGCGCTGTGTTGAGAACCACAGGTAACTCTCCTTGTAGAACCAGATTGTCAGGGGGTTCCAGTCCGTGACGAGGAGCCACTGCCTGATGTCAAACTTGGTGTCGTAGATGAGCATTGGTGTCTCAATGTACTTCTGGACCACCCACTTGTTGCATCTGGAAGGAGGGCGCTCTGTAGCCACCAGCTTGAGGATCTCCTCCACACAGTCCATGCACACTATGTCTGCAAGAGGCCACCAGTCAGCCCAGCCTGCATGGCCACTGTGCAGCTCCTGAGCCCAGGGGCAGGGCCACAGCCTGACCCCGAGACCTGCACTAGCTTTGTCCAGGGCCAGCAGGCAGCACGGCCGGGGGGCGGGGAAGGCCTAGCACTCACGGATGAGGTGGAAGCCAGTGCCAGTCTTCCCCAAGCTCTCCCCCAGCACAACCAGCCCCCAGGACTCTGAGGGGACACAGATCAGTGAAGGGGAAGGGACAGAGTCATTTTTAAAAGGGAGCCAGAAGGATGGGTGTGGTGGCACACACCTGTAATCCCAGCACTCTGGAAGGCCAAGGTGGGTGGATCATTTGAGGTTGGGAGTTCGAGACCAGCCTGGCCAACGGGTATAAACCCCATCTCCACTAAAAATAAAAATGGGGCGGGTGTGGTGGCTCACACCTGTAATCCAAGCACTTTGGAGGCCAAGGCAGGAGGATCACTTGAGGTCCAGAGTTCAAGACCAGCCCGACCAATATAGTGAAACCCCATCTTAAAATAAATAAATACATAAAATCAAATAAATAAATAAATAAATAATTCTCCTGCTTCAGCCTCCCAAGTAGCTGGGATTACAGTGTGCATCACCTGATTTTGCCAAAACACGACCAAAATTAGCTGGACGTGGTGGTGCACGCCTGCATTCCCAGCTTCTCGGGAGGCTGAGGCAGGAGAATTGCTTACACACAGGAGGCAGAGGTTGCAGTGAGCTAAGATTGCACCACTTCACTCCAAGCTGGGACTCTATCTCGATAACTAAATAAATGAAAGGGAGTCAGTACACCCTAGGCCACACTCTGGGGTTTGGTGTGAACAGGGAGCACGGCATTCTAAGGACCTGAGAGCAGCCACCAGGCTGGGCGGTGGGGTCTCCTGAGGGCTGTGAGGGGCAGCACTCAGGGTCTTGGAGTCCTGTGAGGGTAACACTAGGAAGGGCAGGGTGGGGGCCGCTGGTCCTCTTGTGCAGGTGGGTTTTCCAATTTCCCACTTCACCCCCAAGTTAGGCCACACAACTGTGGAGACCAGCGCTATCTGTGCAAATGGCTGCAGCACTTCCTGCCAGCTGCTCTTTCTCTGCTGCAATAGCCTGAAGCCTCAAGGGAACTGGGGTCACAAGATGGGGGCTTCGATGGGAGAAGCATCACTGCCGCCCTCCCACGGCAGCCCACGATGGACAACAGGCATGCACGGAAGAGGAGCTGCAGCGGATATATCTGCTGCTGCTCGTTACGTGGCACCATCGGGTCTATTCTGACTGATACAGAGTGCAGGGGAGCTCCATCGGCTGAGGGACAAAGCAGAACAAGACGGAGGCAAGATTTCCGTGCAAAAATACCAGACTTCGCTTCTTCAGTTTTGGGAAGCTGAGACCTCGCCATCCTCAGATGAAGCTTGGGACACAGCCACAAACCAGTGACGTCACTCTGGGCCCGCACATGTGGGTCCAACGGGACCAGGAGGGGGCACAGCTAGTGACAGGCAGCATGAGGTGCACTTGGTTTGGAGCAGGTAGGTTTGGGGCGTCCACCAAGCATCCCTGGGGATGCAGGTGTCTACAGTGGGCGGAAAGTCTAGCCTCATGGACAGCAGCAGATGGGGAAGGTGAGTGCTTTGGACATAGCCTGGGGAGAGCACCCCACATGTGGCCAGGCAGGGTGGGCATTCATGGGAAGTCAGATGAAAGCCTGCAGGCTGCTAGGGGAGTGCAGGCCACACACTCTCAGAAAAGCACATGTGGCAGGATGAAAGAGGCTTTAGATTGAATGTAAGAAAATCAGAACTTAATAAAGACTTTGACACAGAGTTCCACTCTTGCTTCCCAAGCTAGAGTGCAATGGCACAATCTCGGCTCACAGCAACCTCCACCTCCAGGGTTCAAGCGATTCTCTGGCCTCAGCCACCTACCACCATGCCCAGCTAATTTTGTATTTTTAGTAGAGATGAAGTTTCTCCACGTTGGTCAGGCTGGTCTCAAACTCCTGACCTCAGGTGATCCACACTCCTCGGCCTCCCAAGTGCTGGGATTATAGGCATGAGCCACTGCACCAGGCCAAGATTTTTTTTAAAATCACACAAAACAGCCTGGGCAACATGGCAAAACCACATCTCTACAAAAAAAACAACAACAAAAAAATTTAACTGGGTATGGTGTTACACACCTATAGTCCCAGTTACTAAGGAGGCTGAGATGGGAGGATCACTTGAGCCTGGTGAGGTTGAGGCTGCAGTAAGCCATGATCGCACCACTGCACTCCAGCCTGGGCTACAGGGTAAGGTCCTGTCTCAAAAAAGTTTTAAAATTAATAATAGTAAAAAATCACATAAAAATGAACCACTTGTGAATTAGAAAAAAAAGAAAACTCTTCAAAATAACTCGAGGCAGACAAAACCAAGCTAAAAGTAACGTCTATTTCAATATGAAGGAAAATGAGAACATTATGTAACATAAACAAGATGATGCAGCTTAAGCTACATTCAGAGGAAATTTCATAGCCTTAAAGCTTTTATTACTGCATAAGAAATGAAAATAAATGAACTTAGCATCTAAGTTAGAGATAAGGGGGGGAAATCTCTCAGGAAAATTGAAAAATGCAACCAGATGTTGGTTCTTCAGAAACAGGAATAAGAATAGACCACTAGGAAGTCCTGTTTTGTTTTGTTTGTTTGTTTGTTTTTAATTTTTTATTTTCATTTTTATTTTTTTGAAGATGGGATTTCACCATGTTGGTTAGGCTGGTCTTGAACTCCTGACCTCAGGTGATCCGCCTGCCTTGGCCTCCAAAGTGCTTGGATTACAGGCGTGAGCCACCATGCCCGGCCTGTTTTTTGTTTGTTTGTTTGTTTGTTTGTTTAATAGGACACACAGCACTCACCAGTGGAAGCAGAAAAGAGAACATAGTCACAGCTACATTCAAGATGTAGAAAACCACAGACAAAGTATAAAAGGTATTAAGAATCTACCTCCTAGAGTCTGGTATTTACAGGCAAGTTTTATAATAAATTCAAGGACTAGGAATTCCATTGTTAATTGGGATGAAAGTCCTTCATCCATTTTAGAGGCTAGCATATTTGTGGTACCAAGAGAGCAATCATGGCATATTAAAACTAAAACCAAAGGCTGGGTGTAGGGGCCTCATGCCTGTCATCCCAGTACTTTGAGAGGCTGAGGCAGGTGAATCACTTGAGATCAGGAGTTCGAGACCAGCCTGGCCAGCATGGTGAAACTTCATATCTCCAGCTACTCAGGAGGCTGAGACAGGATAATTGTTTGAACCTGAGAGATGGAGGTTGCAGTGAGGCGACATTGTGCCACTGCACTCCAGCCTGGGCAACAAAAGTGAAACTCCATCTTGAATAAAAAAATAATAATAAAAAGAAAACCATAGACCAGTTTGTGAATACAAAGGAGGGAACCTAATTAGTCAACCAGAACCCAGCCTTGTGAATTGAACACAAGCTGTGAAGACACCTCTTCATCCAAGATTGCTCCGGTGCCCGTGAGACCGAGCCCCATGCTGCCTTGGCATTCTGCCCCCACACTTCCTTTCCCGTGGTGCGTGGGCCTGAGACTGTCCCTCGCTCAAGGCAGCTGGCATCAAGTGTGGCCATCAGTAGTTGTGAATGTGGTCCAGGTGGCACCCATACCAGCAAACTCACCTCAGCCCCAGGACTTGGCCACAGGCTTTATAATCCAGATGATCCGCAGCCCATCGATGTTCGTCTGAGGGTTCACGGATGTGATTTTATTCAGCAGAGCCTGGCACTGCGGAAAGTAATTTCTTGAATTGGGATGAAAGCGTCACCACTACAAAGCAAGATCCAGAAAGTGCATGGCACTCTGAGGGTGGGGCCCACCTCGTCCACCAAGCAGGTTCCACTCTGGGACGGTCCGGGGCTGACCCAGCGGGAAAGGGCTGGGGGTCACCAAGGAGGTTCTGCCAATAGGACAGACACCTGGAAACTCAACCCTGTGAGGCCACACCAGGCAAGGGCCTTGTGAAGGGCCACGTGGGGACCCCAGTATGTGGGTCTGAACTGGCCATGGGCCCCAAGCAGCACCCTGCCTGGGTGGAAATGGTGGGAGGCAGGTGAGGGAGACGCAGCCATGCCTGGGTTCCACCTGTGGTTGGTGGTGCCTGAGCCTATCCCTGGTAGGAAAGTGGCCGGCCCGTGCAGGCCTCCTGTGTCCCCGCCAGCTGCCAGCGCCACGTCCTGCTAGCTCAACGTCAGTCTGACCTGTGACCCCGTTGGGGGCTTTGCAGTCATGGGCTAGACTCC
>NW_022441865.1:0-5025 GCF_009761245.1 Sapajus apella
ATATAAAATAAACTGTATATAAGTAGTGTAGGGGATTAATATTAGTTATTGACATAATAAATTATTTTCTCTGCATATGTATATTATGTAAATTATTTTCTCTGCATATATATATATATATATATATATACACACACACACACACACACACACATTCTATAAGTGCTTAGTAGAATGCACAGTCCTGGTTTTGGAGTAGTGCATATTTAACAGTGTATATCGCCCTGCAACAAAAGGCATGGCATATGACATGAAAACACTAAAGTCCATTCTTAGTTTTCTTTAATGGGCTCACCAGCAACTTTCTTTACCACATGTATTTATAACACTATAGGGTCTTCTGAGCCATATGGTCCAAGTGGCAGGCATCCCTTTACCAAACCCATCATAGAGCCATTCATATCTCATGCATGATTGAAAACTGTAAATCTTCTCTGTCACTGAGAAAATATGCCAGGACAGTATCCCCAAATGTAAAATCTACTCCAACCAGAACTGAAAAAGACTAGGCATCATGGTGAATAAAAATGTGAAATGAAATAATTCTTCCTTTTTTCTGATAGACATATACCATATATCCTATATCACTGCCCCTTTTGAAAACTTTACTGATATGGTTAACCCCTGGATATTTGGTGGGTTTATCTCCTATGTTTTGGAATTAATATCTTACCAAACTCCAAAGTACTTTCCAGTACCAGCACATTCAATCTATGGATAGCATGACATCAATATACTGAATTAAATTGATATAATAGGTACCATCTTTATGCATCCTTTTGGTATCTAAGATGGCATGAATATCTGGCAGTCACCCCCTAGAAAGAGAAAATGTTCTTTATTTGCTAACTTAGATGTGGAGGGTAATTTCAGACACAGACCTGGCATTCATCATTATGATAACTCCTATCCCCCAGAACAATAAATTAATGTGGGGATTTTATCAATGCTCAAGAATGTCTATTAAAATTGTACCAAAGGGAATGCTGAATAGAATTACAATACCCTATTCTTCCCACTAAGTATAACTAAAAACCCTGGACATCACTTATAAAACAAACAGACTATGAAATAATGAGAAAAGAGGAGGACAGCTTTGACCTTAGCATCAAGGGCTAAGATAGTTTTTAGTTTACAGGGTTTTCTTTTGTCTTATATACTCAAGATTTGGAAGTAAAGGAGCTGAAATCCAGGAAATAAAATCAGATACACAGAAAACAAACAAATGATCAAAAATACTTCCTCAACATGCCTAATGTATCTAACCAAAGGACCTGGAAAGTAACATCTAAGGAAGACAGAAAACTTTTAGACAAAGTTGACTACCCTAATCAAATACCACACACACAATAAAAACTGTCCCAATCCTACCCAAACTGGCAAAGGCAAGGGGATAGCATAGACTGTCACCACCAACAGACTGTAATGAGGTGCCACAACAATCAGGCAGGGTAGTTTCAAAAAAGGCTAAATAAGAATCAGAATAGTTTCGCACTTCCACCAAGAGGGCTGAATAGGAACAGCTCCCGAGTGCAGTTTCCAGCGAGAGGGATGCAGAAGGCAAGTGATCTCCACATTTCCAATGGAGGTACCAGGTTCATCTCAGTGGGACTGGCTGGATGGTGGGTGTAGCCCAAGGAAGGAAAACCAAGGCAGGACAGGGTGCTGCCTCACCCAGGAAGTGCAACTGGCCAGAGGACTCCCCTCCTGCCCAAGAGAGGCCACTGGAAAATTTTCCCCTCTGGCACTCTGGTTCAGATACTGCGCTTCTCCCATGACCTTTACAACCCAAAGACCAGGAAATCCCTGCTGGGCCAACAAAAACAGCGAGTTACTAGCACAGATCTGTGTGGCTGTTCTGGCTGGCGCCACAGGTTATCAGTGCAAATCTGGGTGGCCATTTTGGCTGTCTCCTGGAGCGCCTGCCAGACAGAGCTTCCCACTCCCCAGAAGGAGGGGGAGCTGAAGGCAGGGATCCAAGTGATATAGCTTGGCAGGTCCCATCCCCCACAAGCCAGCAAACTGAAACCCACTGGCTTGAGAGTTTCACAGACAACATATCAGCTTGAGCTGGACCCTGGATGATGGAGCTTGATGGCGGGCAGGGTATCTGCCAGGGTGGTTCTAACATACCTGTGTAAACAAAAGCCAGAGGAATTTTACACAGCAGGTGGACTGAGCCTGTGACAGCTAAGCAGCACCTCTGCAGGCAGACTGTGACTAGGCTCCCTTCTTGCTGGGGGTGGCATCTCTGAAAAACACAGAGCAGCATGTCATGGACTCATAAAAAGAACCTCACCTGCCTGGGACACAGCATCTGGGAAAAGGGGTGATTGTGAGTTCCGCTGCAGCAGACTTAAAGATACCTGCCCAGCAGCTCTAAAGGCAGCAATGGAGCTCCCAGCAGAGTACTTGCACTCCAAGAAGGGACAGATTGCCTCCTCAAGTGGCTCCCTGACCCCTGTAACCAAAAAGATGCCTCATACAGGAAAGCTCTGGCTGACATTCAGCAGGTTCACTTCTGGGATGAAGCTAATGGAGGAAAGAACAGGCAGCAATCCTTGCTGTTCTGCGACCCCAGCAGGTGATTCCCAGGCAAGCAAGGTCTTGAGTGGACCTTCAGCAGTCCTACAGCAGAGGGACCTGTTAGAAAGAAAACTAAAAAACTAAAAGAAATAGCTTCAACGTCAACAGAAAAAATGTCCACTCAGAGACCCCATCCGAATTCACCGACTTCAAAGACCAAAGGTGGATATATCCATGAAGATAGGAAGAAAACAGCATACAAAGAATGAAATCACCGAAACAGAATGCCTCTTCTTCTCCAAGGGATCACAACTCCTCACAAGCAAGAGAACAAAATAGGGTGAAGAATGAATTTGATGAATTGACAGAAGTAGGCTTCAGAAGGTGGGTAATAACAAACTTCTCTGAACTAAAGGAACATGTTCTAACCCAAAGCAAAGAAAGTAAAAACTTTGAAAAAAGGTTAGACAAAATGCTAATTAGAATAATCTGCTTAGAGAAAAACATAAGAGAACTTCACGAAGCATAAACAAGTTTCAATAGCCAAATTGATTGAGAGGAAGATAGGATATCAGAGATTGAACATCAGCTCAATGAAATACAATGAGAAGGCAAAATTAGAGAAAAAAAAAAGTGAAAAGAAATAAACAAAGCTTTTAAGAAGTATGGGATTATGTGTAAAGACCTAATCTAGGTTTAATCGGTATACCTGAATGTGACAGGGAGAATGAAAACACTGTTCGTGATATTATCCAGGAGAACGTCGCCAACATACAAGGCAGGCCAACATTCAAATCCAGGAAATACACAGAAAACACCACAAAGATATTCCTCAAGAAGAGCAATCCCAAGGTACATAATCGTCAGATTCACCAGGGTTGAAATGAAGGAAAAAATGCTAAGCGCAGCCAGAGAGAAAGGTTGGGTTACCCACAAAGGGAAGCCCATCAGACTCACAGCAGATCTCACAAAAGAAACTCTACAAGTCAGAAGAGAGCAGGGACCAATATTCAACATCCTTAAAGAAAAGAACTTTCAACCCTGAATTCCATATCCAGCCAAACTTAGCCTCATAAATGAAGGAGAAATAAAATCATTTGCAGATAAACAATTGCTGAGGGATTTCATCACCCCCAGGTCTGCCTTACAGGAGCTCCTGAAGGAAACACTAAACATAGAAAGGAACAACTAGTACTAGACACTGCAAAAATGTACCAAATGGTAAAGACAACCTACAAAATGAAGAAACTGCATCAGCTAATGGGCAAAACAACCAGCTAGTATGAAAATGTCTAGATCAAATTCACATATAACAATATTAATCTTAAATGTAAATGGCCTACATGTCCTAACCAAACACACAGACTGGCAAATTGGATAAAAAGTCAAGACTCATTGGTATGCTGTATTCAGGACACACATCTCACTTGCAAAGACACACATAGACTCAAAATAAAGGGATGGAAAAAGACTTACCAAGCAAATGGAGAACAAATAAAAGCAGGGGTTGCAATCCTAGTCTCTGATAAAACAGACATTAAACCAACAAAGATCAAAAGAAACAAAGAAGGGCGCGACATAATGGTAACAGGATCAATGCAACAAGAAGAGCTAACTATCCTAAATATATATGCACCCAATACAGGAGCACCCAGATACATAAAGCAAGTTCTTAAAGACCTACAAAGAGACTTAGACTCCTACACAATAAAAGTGGAAGACTTTAACACTCCATTGTCAATATTAGACAGATCAATGAGACAGAAAATTAACAAGGATATCCAGGACTTCAATGCAGACCTGGACCAAGTGGACCTAATAGACATCTACAGAACTCTCCACCCCAAATCCACAGAATATACATTTTTCTCAGCACCACATTGCACTTACTCTAAAATTGACTACATAATTGGAAGTAAATCACTCCTCAGCAAATGCAAAAGAATGGAAATCATAACAATCAGTCTCTCAGACCACAGTGCAATCAAATTAGAACTCAGGATTATAAAAGCACTGAAAGCTGTACAACTACATGGAAACTGAACAAACTGCTCCTGAAGGACAACTGAATAAACAATAAAATGAAGGCAGAAATAAAGATATTCTTCAAAACCAATGAGAACAAAGGCATAACATATCAGAATCTCTGGAACATATTTAAAGCAGTTTCTAGAGGGAAATTTATAGCATTAAATGCCCATATGATAAGTGAAAAATGATCTAAAATCGACTCACTATCATTAAATGTGTAAGAGCTAAAGGAGCAAGATCAAACAAATTCGAAAGCTAGCAGAAGACAAGAAATAACTAAGATCAGAGCAGAACTGAAGGAGATAGAAACACACAAAAAACATGGATGAACCTGGAAACCATCATTCTCAGCAAGCTGACAGAAGAGCAGAAGATCAAACACCACATGTTCTCACTCATAGGTGTGTGTTGAACAATGAGAACACACGGACACAGGGAGGGGAGCACTACACACTGGGGTCAGTTGGG
>NW_022441866.1:0-5025 GCF_009761245.1 Sapajus apella
TTCTTGATTTGGCTCTCTTTCAGTCTGTTATTGGTGTATAGGAATGCTTGTGATTTCTGCACATTGATATTCTATCCTGAGACTTTGCTGAAGTTGCTTATCAGTTTCATGAGATTTTGGGCTGAGACAATGGGGTCTCTAGATATACAATCATGTCATCTGCAAATAGAGACAATTTGACTTCCTCTTTTCCTATTTGAATACTCTTTATTTCTTTTTCTTGCCTGATTGCTCTGGCTAGAACTTCCAGTACTATATTGAATAGCAGTCGTGAGAGAGGGCATCATTTAGTGCCAGATTTCAGAGGGAATGCTTCCAGTTTTTGCCCATTCATTATGATACTGGCTGTGGGTTTGTCGTAAATAGCCTTTATTATTTTGAGATACATTCTGTCAATACCTAGTTTATTGAGGGTGTTTAGCATAAAGAACTGTTGAATTTGTCAAAGGCCTTCTCTGCATCAATTGAGATAATCATGTTGCTTTTGTCTTTGGTTCTGTTTATGTTGTGAATTATGTTTATAGACTTGCTTATGTTGAACCAGCCTTGTATCCCCAGGTTTTGAGTTTTTTTGGTCTTGCTCCTCTAGCTCTTTCAATTTTGACGATAGTGTGTCGATTTTAGATCTTTCCTTGCTTCTCATGTGGGCATTTATTGCTATATATTTTCCTCTAGACACTGCTTTAAATGTGTCCCAGTGATTCTGGTATGTTGTGTCTTTATTATCGTTGGTTTCGAAGAGACTACTTTATTTCTGCCTTCATTTCATTGTTTATCCAGTCAACATTCAAGAGCCAGTTGTTCAGTTTCCATGAAGCTGTGTGGTTCTGAGTTAGTTTCTCAATTTTGAGTTCTAACTTGATTGCACTGTGGCCTGAGAGACTGTTTGTTAGAATTTCCATTCTTTTGCATTTGCTGGGGAGTGATTTACTTCCAATTATGTGGTCAATTTTACAGTAGGTGTGATGTGGTGCTAAGAAGAATGTATACTCTGTGGATTTGGGGTGGAGAGTTCTGTAAATGTCTATTAGGTTTGCTTGGTCTAGGTCTGAGTTCAAGTCCTGGATATCTTTGTTAATTTTCTATCTCGTTGATCTGTCTAATATTGACAGTGGTGTTAAAGTCTTCCACTATTATTGTGTGGGAGTCTAAGTCTCTTTCTAAGTCTTTAAGAACTTGCCTTATGTATGTGGGTTCTCCTGTATTGGGTGCATATATATTTAGGATCATTAGCTCTTCTTGTTGCATTGATCCTTTTACCATTATGTAATGTAACACTTTGTCCCTTTTGATCTTTGCTGGATTAAAATCTATTTTATCAGAGACGAGAATTGCAACTCCTGCTTTTTTTTTGCTCTTCATCTGCTTGGTAAATCTTCCTCCATCCCTTTATTTTGAGCCTTTGTGTATCCTTGCATGTGAGATAGGTTTCCTGGATACAGCACACTGATGGGTTTTGGCTTTTTATCCAATTTGCCAGTCTGTGTCTTTTCATTGGGGGATTTAGTCCATTTACATTTAGGGTTAATATTGTTATGTGGGGATTTGATCCTGCCATTTTGATGCTAGCTGGTTGTTTTGCCCATTAGTTGATGCAGTTTCTTCATTGTGTTGATGCTTTTTACCCTTTGGTATGTTTTTGGAGTGGCTGGTACTGGTTGTTCCTTTATATGTGTAGAGCCTCTTTTAGGAGCTCTTGTAAAGCAGGCCTAGTGGTGATGAAATCTCTGAGTACTTGCTTGTTCACAAAGGATTCCTTTTTTTCTTCACTTATGAAGCTTAGTTTGGCTGGATATGAAATTCTGGGTTGAAAGTTCTTTTCTTAGGCCGGGCGCGGTGGCTCACGCCTGTAATCCCAGCACTTTGGGAGACTGAGGCGGGTGGATCACAAGGTCAAGAGATCAAGACCATCCTGGTCAACATGGTGAAACCCCGTCTCTACTAAAAATACAAAAAATCAGCTGGGCATGGTGGTGCATGCCTGTAATCCCAGCTACTCAGGAGGCTGAGGCAGGAGAATTGCCTGAACCTAGGAGGCGGAGGTTGCGGTGAGCCAAGATCACACCATTGCACTCCAGCCTGGGTAAAAAGAGAGAAACCCCGCCCCAAAACACAAAAAAAAAAAAAAAAAAAAAAGAAAGAAAGTTCTTTTCTTTAAGGATGTTGAATATCGGCCCCCATTCTCTTCTGGCTTGTAGGGTTTCTGCTGACAGATCTGCTGTGAGTCTGATGGGCTTCCCTTTGTGGGTAACTTGATCTTTCTCTCTGGCTGCCCTTAGCATTTTCTCCTTCATTTCCACCCTGGTGAAGCTGATAATTATGTGCCTTTGGGTTGTTGTTCTTGAGGAATATCTTTGTGGTGTTCTCTGTATTTCCTGGACTTGAATATTGGCCTGCCTTGCTAGGTTGGGGAAGTTTTCCTGGATAATATCCTGAAGAGTATTTTCCAGCTTGGATTCATTCTCTCTGTCACATTCAGGTACACCTATTAAACATAGATTAGGTCTTTTCACATAGTCCCATATTTCTTAGAAACTTTGTTCATTCCTTTTTATCCTTTTTTCTCTAATCTTGCCTTCTTATTTTATTTCATTGAGTTGATCTTCGACCTCGGATATCCTTTCTTCTGCTTGGTCAATTCGGCTGTTGAAGCATGTGTATGCTTCACAAAGTTCTCATGTTGTGTTTTTCAGCTCCATCAATTCACTTATATTCCTAAGTTTTTTTACTTTCGTTAGCATTTTGTCAAATCTTTTTTCAAGTTTCTTAGTTTCTTTGCATTGGGTTAGAACATGTTCTTTTAGCTCACAGAAGTTTCTTATTACCCACCTTCTGAAGCCTGATTCTGTCAATTCATCACACTCATTTTCCATCCAGCCTTGTTCCCTTGCTGGTGAGGAATTGTGGTCCCCTGTAGGAGAAGAGGCATTCTGCTCGCAGGTGTTTTCATCCTTTTTGTGCTGGTTTCTTCCCATCTTTGTGGATTTATCCACCTGTCATCTTTGTAGTTGTTGACTTTCAGATTGGGTCTCCGAGTGAATGTTCAGTTTGTTGATGATGAAGTTATTTCTTTCTGTTTCTTAGTTTTCCATCTACCAGTCAGGCCCCTCTGCTGTAGGACTGCTGAGGTCCACTCCAGGCCCTGCTTGCCTGGGGATCAACTGCAGCAGCTGCAGAACAGTAAGGGTTGCTGCCAGTTTTTTCTTCTGCTATCTTTGTCCCAGAAAGATATCCTCCAGATGTCAGTCTGAGTCCTCCTTTATGAGGTGACTCTTTGGATATACGGGGGTCAGGGAGCTGCCTGAGGAGACAGTCAGTCCATTATAGGAGCTGAAGGGCTGAGCTGTGAGGTCCGTTGTTCATTCAGACCTGCTGGGCAGGTGTGTTTAAGTCTGCTGCAGCAGAATTCATAAACCCTCCCCTTTTTTTTCCCAGGTGCTCTGTCCCAGGGAGTTAGGGCTTTATTTATGAGTTTCTTTTGCGCTGCTTCCCTTGGCTGCCCTGCCCAGTGAGGAGGCAGCCTAGTTACTGTCTGCCTGCAGAGGCTTTGCTGAGCTGCTGTGGTCTCTGCCCAGCTGCCGTGTGAACTTCCCTGCAGTCCCGTTTATACAGGTATAGTTAGAACTGCCTCAGCAATGGTGGCCCACCTCTATAATGGCGGACTCTTTCTGTAATGGGGGGCTACCTTGGCAATGGTGGGCTGCCTCAGCAGTGGCAAATTATCTCTGTAGTGGTGGACTGCTTCAGTAATGGCAGATGCCTCTCCCTGACAGAGTTGGACCATCCCGGGTTCAGTTGTGCTTGCTTTGAAACTCTCAATCCAAAGAGTTTCTGATTGCTGTTTTTTTGTAGGTGTGGGACCAGCCAAGCCAGATCTTCTGGCTCCCTGCGTCAGATCTCTCTCTCTTTTTTTAAGTTGAATGGCCAACTCTCTCTCAGGTGTTCCAGTCGCCTGTTGAAAAGACACCAGGATCTGTGTGATTTCCCATGTGGTGACTGACTGGGTCTCCTGAAACAGCCACACTGAGATGCGTGGTGCTTTTTTGCCCGGGAATCTTCTGGCCTGGTTCCCTCTTTCAGTCCCCTTTTTAATCAGATGAATGGGCAACTCTGTCTCCCAGGAGATCCAATCTCCAGCTAAAATGGTGCCCCGACTCATGTATTTTGTATGGAGAATCTCCACACCAGGGCGCTGGCACAACAGCCACACCGGTCAAAACAGTCGCACGGGCCAAAACAGGTGTGCTGGTGACCAATGGGCCTCCTCTGCCTGGGAATCTTCTGGTCTGTGGACAATAAAAATCCATCTGGAAATGCGGCGTCCACTCACCCTCCATGCTTTCACTGGGAGCTGCAATCCTGAGCTGCTCCTTATCGGCCATCTTCGATCCTTCTTCCACATTTCCGTTGAAATCTGGCACTATACAAGGATGCCCTCCCTCACCACTGCTATTCAATATAGTATTGGGAGTTCTAGCCAGAGCAATCAGGCAAGAAAAAGAAATAAAGCATATTCAATTAGGAAAGGAGGAAGTCAAATTGTCTCTATTTGCAGATTACATGATTGTATATTTAGAAGACTCCATCTTCTCAGCCCCAAATCTCCTGAAACTGATAAGCAACTTCAGCAAAGTCTCAGGATACAAAAGCAATGTGCAAAAATCACAAGCATTTCTATACACCAAAAACAGGCTGAAAGAAAGCCAAATCAAGAACGAACTGCCATTCACAATTGCTATAAAGAGAATAAAATACCTAGGAATACAACTAAAAAAGAACATAAGGACCTCTTCAAGGAGAACTACAAAACACTGCTCAATGAAATGAGAGAGGACACAAACAGATGGAGAAATATTTCATGCTCATGGTTAGGAAGAATTAATATCATGAAAATGGCCATACTGCCCAAAGTAATTTACAGATTCAATGCTATCTCCATCAAGCTATCAATGACGTTCTTCACAGAACTGGAAAAATCCACCTTAAACTTCATATGGAACCAAAAGAGAGCCTGCATAGCCAAGT
>NW_022441867.1:0-2160 GCF_009761245.1 Sapajus apella
TCCACCCAGCCAGGGTCCATCCTTCCTTCTATAAATGTTTATAACAGCATGTGCTGGGCACTCTTGTTAGGCCCTTTTACACATATCACTCAGTCTGCTTTTCCCATTCGTTGGACAAGTGTTTATTGAGCTCCTACTGTGTGCAGGAGCTGGACTCGATACTGGGGACATCTTGGTAAAAAACTCAGGCAAAGTCTACCCAGCTGGGGTTCTAACAAGACAAAGGGAGGGTTGGTGCCATGGGCAAGGCTGTGAAGGCAATGAATGAAATGGTGGCGACAGACAGGAAGGGTGGTCAGGGATGCTCTCTGCATGGAAGGGGCATCTTCTTGGCTTTGAGACCCAAATGCCAAAATACCTGTGAGCAGCAGGCCATGCCCACTCAGTAACAGAGCTGAGCCACACCCCTCCATAGATGCCAAACCAAACACCAGATCGGGCCAGCAATGAGGGACAAAGACCATGGCCTGCAAGGGTCTTGCCACCCGAGCTCACAAGGGGATTTTTGTTATGCTTCCTTTATTATTATTATGGTGGGGTTGGGGGTCCTTAGTGCACAAGAAACACTCTAGGAACCCTAAGTCAAGATCGAGGCTGCAATCCCTGCTCTGCCCTTGCTGTGTGACCTCGGGCTGCTATCGCCACCTCTCAGAGCCTCAGCTTCCTTCCCCTTCTGTAAAATGGAGAGTCTAATGATACCCACCTGGCAAGGGGGTTCAGGGAAGTCAGTGAGCTCCTTCGTGTAAGGAGCTGGTGTCTGCACGTGGCCCCGGGTCAGAGATTTGTAATGGGGATTGAAATGACTGATAAGTGGCCAGGCATGTTGGCTCACACCCTTAATCCCAGCACTTTGGGAGGCCAAGGCAGGTGGAACACCTGAGGTCAGGAGCTTAAGATTAGCCTGGCCAACGTGGTGAAACCCCATCACTACTAAAAAGACAAAAATTAGTCGGGCATGGGGGTGTGTCCCAGCTACTTGGGAGGCTGAGGGAGAGGAATCGCTGGAACTTGAGAGATGGAGGTTGCAGTGAGCTTAGATCATGCCACTGCTCTCCAGCCTGAGCAACAAGACTGAAACTTTGTCTCAAAAGAGCAAGCAAGCAAGCAATTACTGATAACCTTACAGATTGTCAGAGGTACACAAGGGACTCAGAGGGGGACCACACCCATCCTTTCACACACAGAGAGGAGAGCAACCTACCTACCCAAGACCACACAGCCACCGGCTGTCAGCAACTGCATCACCCCAGCCTCTCCATTATGGCCCAGGCCTTCTGACCTGCCCTGGAAGGGCCCTTGGGCCTCCCGCTACCACCTCCTCCCTGTTCCTCAATTTAGCTCTTCTCTGTGGCCACTGGTCATGGCCAAAGGCTAGGGATCTTATGAGTTTGAGGCAGCCTGAGCATCTGTCTGTGCTTTCACCCAGAGCCAGAGCACCAGGTCCCATGCATATCAGCTGTGATTCTCTACCGGTTCAAAACCACCTAAAGGCTGGCTGGTTGTGCATGTGGAAGAGGGGGTGGTGTTCTTCCCTCAGGTTAGCAACATGATAGATTAAAAAGCACACGGGAGGCTGAGCAGTGGCTCAGGCCTGTAATTTCAGCACTTTGGGAGGCTGAGGCTGGTGGGTCACCTGAGGTAGGACTTGAAAACCAGCCTGACCCACACGGTGAAACCCCATCTACTAAACATACAAAAATTAGCTGGGCGTGGTGGCATTTGCCTGTAATCCCAGCTACTCGGGAGGCTGAGGTGAGAGAATCACTTGAACCCAGGAAGCAGAGGTTGCAGTGAGCCGAGATCACACCACTCCACTGCAGCCTGGGTGACAGAGTGAGACTTTGTCTCAAAAAAAAAAAAAAGAAAAGTGCATGGGCTCTGGAGGCAGAGAGACGGAATTGAATCCCAGCTTTTACTTCTCAGCTGTGTGCCCTTGGAAAAGTGCACTTCTCTGAGCTTCAGTTTTCTCATCTGTGAAATGGGAACAACATTTGGCTTGCCAGCGGTCTTAGGATGACTGGGAAGTGTCTGGCACGTAATAGGTGCTCAACGTGTGTGCTTTCCCATGGCCATCTAAGAGTCCTCAGGGCTGCCCTCCTGCCCTTCCCCCACAACTCCTGTGCCTGCCTCTTAAATGGGTACTCAGTGTGATAAGAAGGC
>NW_022441867.1:2170-4211 GCF_009761245.1 Sapajus apella
AGCCAGCCTCCCCCTTCCTCTAAGGCACACCGAGGCAATAGTGTTTAAAAGGAAAGGAGGCAGTGGCTTGGAGGCTCCAGAGACTGAGCCGTTCCTATGGCAAGAGGGGACCATCTGGCAGCTGTTGCATGCTACCTTCCTCCTGGGACCCACAGCCTCTTCATCAGTGATGTCTTCAGGTTCACTGTCCCCAAGCTGCTTAGGTGAGTCCAGACTTCGGGAGCTCTGCTAAGGCTGGTGGTCTCTTAATGGCATCCCTCCAGAGTCGGAGGGCTTCAGCTTTTATGCCTCTGCCTATAGATCTCGTGCTCGGGACGCTGGAGGGTGGGTGAGAAGGATACTGAAAAAGGAAAATGATTAATGAGAAAGTGACTGTGCCCCAGAAGGGCAAATAAGCAAGCTCTCACATGACTGCATCAATTAGCTTTTGTTGTAAAATGCCCCAAAAGTGAGTGGCTTAAAATTATAAGCATTCATTTATTTAGTTCATGGTAATGTGGGTCAGTAACGTGGACTGGGCTCAGATGGGTGGTTCTTCTTTTCTTGGCTGGGTTTTCTCATGTGCCTGCAGTTGTGTGTCTGAAGCTGGGATGGCTTTCTGTTCCATGTGGGTTCCTATCCTCCAAAAAGCTAGCTCAGACTTGCTCATGTGGCTGCTCGGGAGGCTTCTAAGCAATAGGCCGAAAGCCACATTTTTCTCTTGAGGCTCACAGCTGGCACAGCTTTACCTCCACTCTACTCTGTTGGTCAAAGGTGGTTTTGTGGCCAGCCCGGATTCAAGCGGTGTCTGCTCAGCGGCCGTAACAGAGCATCACCGATGACTGAGTAGCTTCAACAACAGAAATGTATTTTTCTCATGATTCTGGGGGCTGGAAGTTCCAGGTCATGTATCCGCAAGTTGACTCCATCTGAGGCCTCTGCCTTTGGCGTTCAGTTGGCCGTCACCTCCCTGGGTCCTCATATGGTCTTTCCTCTGTGTGTGCCCTGGTGTCTCCCTGTGTGTCTACATTTTCTCCTCTTACAAGGACCCCAGTCAGACTGGATGAGGACCCAGCCTAAGGACCTCATTTTAACTTTATTGCCTCTTTAAGGGCCCTATTTCCAAATACAGTCACATTCAGAGATACCGGGGGTTGGGGCTTCGACATACGAATTTTGTGAGGACACAATTTAGCCCATAACAAAGCGGGAGAATGGGGGAAATAACCGAGATCATGATTGTGAAAAAGTCAACCACGCCGACCGATCCTCCACACCTGGCCTGGTTTGGGCAAAGGCAACACACATGGGCACCTCCTCTCACCAGCTGTACCTTCTCCCTCCTTCCCCTGCAAGCCTTTTCCTGGAGTTTATTGGTGATCTCAAGCCTCCGGCCTGGAAGGACTGCCTCCTCGCGGTGCTGATGTTTCTCTCGGCCTGCCTGCAAACGCTGTTGAAGCAGCAGAACACGTACCGGCTCAAGGTGCTGCAGATGAGGCTGCAGTCGGTCATCACTGGCCTGGTGTACAGAAAGGTGAGCCCCGGGGGACAAGTGCAGGTCTTCCCAGCAGGGAAAAGGAACATAACTGAACCGGTTGGTAGTAATGCTATCAGCAGCTGAGAACGCTTTCAGTCCTTACTTATTAGAGTCACTCACGATATATTCTCACTTCCTTTGTTATTTCTCTTTATTTGTATGTATTTATTTTTTTGAGACAGAGTCTCTATCCACCGTGACCTCCCATAGTGCTGGGATTACAGGCATGAGCCACCTCGCCCGGCCTCCCTTCCTTCTTAAGTCTGAGTCATATTCTGCTGTGCAGATGGATCACACTGTGTTTATCTTTTCATCTGACGGTGGACCCGTCAGTTGATTTTGCCTTTTGGCTGTTGTGAGTCACGCCGCTGTGAGCACACGTGTGTTAATAGCTCCCAGAGTTCCTGCTTTCTATTCTTTTGGGATGGATGGCAGTGGCTTTGGTAGAGCAAATGGCAATGCTGTGTGTAAGTGTTTTGAGGGACCACCATTTGTAAAGCGTTTTGTCGTCGTCGTCGTCGTCGT
>NW_022441867.1:4311-5025 GCF_009761245.1 Sapajus apella
GTCGTCGTCGTCGTCGTCGTTGTAGTTGTTGTTGTTGAGATGGAGTCTCACTGTGTCACCCAGGCTGGAGTGCAGTGGCATGATCTCACCTCACTGCAACCTCCTCCTCCCACGTTCAAGCCATTCTCATGTCTCGGCCTCCTGAGTAGCTGAGATTACAGGCACTGGACACCACACCTGGCTCATTTTTGTATTTTTAGTAGAGACAGGGTTTCACCATGTTGGACAAGCTGGTCTCGAACTCCCGGCCTCAGGTGATCCACCCACTTCGGCCTCCCAGAGTGCTGGGATTACAGGTGTGAGCCACGTCACCTGGCTCTTGTAAAGTGTTTTAATGATCCTGTTTTACTGTTCTTCAGCTGGGGTTGTGATCTCAGCCCTGCTTCTCTCTGCTCCTGTTAAGGGACTTCCCGTAGGCAGCCAAGTCCCCGCCTCTGGCCAGGAGACAGCATGCCTGGAAGTGAAGTTGGGTCGGTCCTGCCTCAGTGCTGCTTCTGTTTTAGGTAAATATCCTGTGGGGTCAGGAGAGAAAATCCCAAGTGCACCTGTGGAACACCATGGGCATCCCACAACTCAGGACTGTGGGAGAGATGGGGTGTTGGAGGAAAGGTAAACCTGGAAGCCAGTTAGCCCCACTCTGTCCCTTGACCCGGCTTTTTTTTTTTTTTTTGAGATGGAGTCTTGCTCTGTCACCCAGGCCTGGAGTGCAGTGAT
>NW_022441868.1:0-1215 GCF_009761245.1 Sapajus apella
ATTGCACATCTGATGCAGTCTATTACTGGCAGGTCGGTGTCTGAGAATGTGGCCATTGCCATGGCTGGAACAGCCAAGGTCTTGGTGGGTGAGGTGGTGGAAGAGGCCCTGGACGTGTGTGAGATGTGGGGAGAATCGCAGCCGCTGCAGCCCAAGCATCTGAGGGAGGCTGTTCGCAGGTTGAAGTCGAAGGGCGTCTTCCCCAACACCAAATACAAGAAAATCATGTTCTTCTAGGCCCAAGGCCAGAGGAAAGGTCTGTTTGTGCAGGAAGAAGTACTGCATCCATCTTCTTATGACAGGACTGAGTTTGCTGCAGCTTCTGCCTCTCAGTCTACCCTGGATTTACCCACGGTCTTCACGTCTTTCTCAAACTCTGACATTGACCTTCCCTAGAGGAAGACAGTGACTTGTTTTGTAATCACTTTGACTAAATATTTGGGCTTCCTAGGGCATACAGAGGCATTTTTCTGTGTCTTCCTAGTTGGAAGAAGATAGGTGCATGGCCTGGAGTTTTCTGTGGGCGGGGAGATGCTTTCAGAAAGGGGACTTACACGGTTTTACACTGAAGCCTGGAGTTGCCGTGTCTTAGCTTTTGTCATTATATCTGGTTTCAGCAAGTGAAGCCTGCAGAGAGTTTTTCCTTGTGTTATTCTATCCTGAAGGCTATGTCCAGAGCAGAAGCACTGCAATGGTTGTCTTTGTGTATTTTGAATTCTTGTATGGGTTTTTTTTTGAGTCATGATTGAACTGTTTCCAATCTGAGGAAATAAAAGCAACATCATGAAGCGTTGTTTTTCTCTTATTTGACTGTTCTCATATTCCTCCCTACTTTGCTTTATGTCAGTAAGCGATCTTCTACATTACTGGAAATTAACATAGCCTAGAAGAATCCTATAAGACTAGAGAGAGAGAATGTCCTCACACATTCGAAATCTTCTCAGTATTTAATATATAGCCACAGTTCTCTAGAAGGAAATTTGCAGCAAGTCGAATCTCTCCAGGAAAAATCTTTGACGCCTTTTATGGCTGGTTATATTTCATGTTTACAATAATGTAAGTTTTCCTGGAGCTTCATGGCCATTCTTAAAGCCTATCTCATAATGTACATTTGGCGACTGCCTAGACAAATGTGGTCTCTGGTTGGAGCTGGTGAGGTAGTGAGGCGATGACTAACAAATGTTAAGGACTGCACCTTACTGTGATTTTCTTTCT
>NW_022441868.1:1315-5023 GCF_009761245.1 Sapajus apella
CACCCATTTGCAATGATCATCTGCACTTTAAAAGACACATAGAGAGAGAGCCTATTGATCGTGCAGGTTTGCTTCATGTGGTGATATTACCAGTGCTCCTATAGCCCTCCAAATTTAGTATAAAACACTGTTTTAGAGTATTCTTGATTTTATTCTTTCTAGAGGTGATCTACTCAGAAAATCAAACCTGAATACAGAAACATAGAAAAGAAAGTATTAAGATGTGAAAGAAAGTAGGTTCATCCCGAGTTATAAAGTTATTCTCTAGTCGCCTTGTACATACTCTACCATTATTAAGGGAATAAATACCTGAGATTCATCATAAAATAAAGACCTGAGATTGATTATGGAATCACTGTGAACCTGCCCAGCATAGCTCGCGGATACCCACAGTGCTATTTCTGTCTGTTTCCCTTTGCCATGTACCCCCTGAATCACAGAGTATGAGCAAAAGGGATCTAAAAGCCCCCACAGTTCAGCTCTAATATTGGATAGAGAATAACATCAAGTATTTTTTTCTGAAGCCAAATATACCCCCCAAATGTGTTGCTTTCTTTCTTTTAAACTTAGCTTTTGCTCTTAAAATAGTACTTTGGTACATAGAACATCATTGATTGGGTGAGTATTATAGAAATTTTTGAACTTTACCAAGAATGGGGAAACTCTATTTCACACCACCATATTATGATTTATAAATAATATGCTTTCATTTTACCAACTTCCTTGTTAAGGAGTTAGACTAGTGGGTCTGACGGAGGGACATGGGCGGCCAAAGTGCTTGAGCAACCAAAATTAGTAAGATCCAAGGATCTCACTGTCTCCCTGTGTTTATATTGCTCTGAGCTCACTCCTTTCTCATGGCACTGGGGAGTCCTGGAAGCTGTGTCCTGGCAGATGTGGCAGGCCTAGCACTCTCTGAACATTGGAAGTACAGAGAACCTTGCCCAAGCAACCTGAGGTGGCGACAATCATCCACAGAGAGCAGCGAGGGTAGTGATTGGACACACAAGGCTAGAATGTTTATCTGATGCCCTCCACCCCCTGCCTCCCTCCCCAGGCCACAGAACTCAATGCTTTTCATGGAGTCTGAGTAAAGCTGAACTGCCGAAGACAGAAACGAGTTCCCATCAAGGTCTCAGAGGTCAATTCAGGAGCGGAACAACAGTGCTGTTTTTTCAGAGAAGAAAAAATGGATTGGCTGAGAAGATTTAGTGTCTTTACACATTCTAAATCTTCTCAATATTTAATATCATATAGCCACAGTTCTCTAGAAAAAAATTTGTAGAAAGTGGTATCTTTCCAGGAAAAATCTTTGACAGCTTTCATGGCTGGTTGTATTACATGTTAATAACAATGTAAGTTTACTGGAGCTTGCCTACCTTTGCCCCCTCACAAAAGTACTTAGCATGTGCCAAATACAGTTTAAACAATCTATCTGCTCTGTTTCCAAGTGTATAGCATCTAAGGTCTGGTCTTCAAAAGTACAAGTTCAAGAGTACCAAATAACAAAATGTTATACCCCAATTAGACAAGTTTAAATAATAATTTAAGAATAATAATAATTTAATGGAATTACGTTTTCTATGAAGAAGGATACAAAGTACAGTGATAACTTTCATCTTTAGCAAAGAAGGGGGCCAGGCTCTCATAAAATGAATGCAGATAGATCTTCTGTAATAGTTTCATAACTATCATGAATATTGGAGAGGCACGTTATACAATTTCAAGTTAGTGCCACGTTTAGGAATATCTAGCAGTCGATTTTATTACGGAAGATCTTTTTTTATTCATTTTTTGTAATGATGGGAAAAGCTTTTTTTTTTTTTTTTTTTTTTTTTTTTGAGATGGAGTCTTGCTCTGTGGCCAGGCTGGAGTGCAGTGGTGCGATCTCGGCTCACTGCAACCTCCGCCTCCTGGGTTCAAGTGATTCTTAACACCTCAGCCTCCTGAGTAGCTGGGACCACAGGCACGTGACACCACGCCTGGCTAATTTTTGTATTTTTAGTAGAGATGGGGTTTCACCATGTCGGCCAGGATGGTCTCGATCTCTTGACCTTGTGATTTGCCCGCCTCGGCCTCCCAAAGTGCTGGGATTACAGGCGTGAGCCACCACGCCCAGCCAAGTTTTTTGTTTTTAATTAGTTTTTCCTAGTCACGTATTCAAGGGAGCATGATACTGTTTGGTAAAATGAGATGATTCCACAGCATGTTTTTGTTTGGTTTTAAAGATGAAAGAGCTGAAAAACCTTTTGTCACAGCAATGCCACCCAATCATTCAATGTTTTTGAGATCATAATCCAAAAATTACATTGTGATTTAGCTACAAAAATTTTTTTGTAATGACCTTTGAATTTATAACTCATTAAAACTTTTTGTAGTTTAGATAAAAGCAAAAAATTTTAAATTATCCAAATTTTAAAAACGATGCCTGTCATATTCTACCTCCTACTTTTCCACCTATCATGCCATGTCCAACTCTTGTATTTGAGAAGTATTAAAAATGAAAAAGTATTAAAAAATAAAAAATTAAAAGTATTAAAATTAAAAACAGTACTTAAAAAATGTAAGTACTGTTAATTTCAATACGCTTTTGCCAAAGTATTATTTTTTTTGTGAGAAAGCCATAATCTCATCAACAGTGCCTTTAAAAAAATTAAACAGCAAATATGAACTGGATAAGAAAATAAAACCCAGTAAAAGCAAAGTTCTAGGGCAGAGCAACTTCAGTCTTCAGTGCGAAACCGTCTCTTGGAAGAGGTTTCTCTTTCAAAGCACATTGCTATCCAGAGGTGCTCAAGGCCCAGACGTGTTTATTCTTTCAAATAGGGAGATGTACAAAAAAAACTCAAGTGTCAAAAAAATCCAAAGATTTACTCAAAATGATTATGAAATGGATTGCTTCCTTCATCCAGGTGTGGCAAATTTAAGAGTTTGAGGAAGATGATACAATTGTTGGTAAACTCAGGGAAGATTGAACTACCAACCTCTGACACACAAAGTCCTCTGTCATAGGAAGATGGAACAAGCACTTTTTCCCCTCAGGATTTTTCTGGCCTTGGGTCTAAAATCACGTGATTTTTTTGGTACTTGTTAAAAATGTGATCCTCTAATATGAATATGCAGGCAGCTTTCCGCAAAGGGTTTGGCTGCAGCAGGGGTGTGTCTATACAGATCTCACAGACTTTCAATGATTCTCTTTTTTTTTTTTTGAGACAGAGTCTCACTCTGTCACCAGGCGCCAGGCTGGAGTGCAGAGGCGTGATCTCGGCTCACTGCAACCTCCGCCTCCCGGGTTCAAGCAATTCTCCTGCCTCAGCCTCCCGAGTAGCTGGGACTACAGGCGCACGCTATTTTTTTCGTATTTTTAGTTGAGAGCGGGTTTCGCTGGCCAGGATGGTCTCAATCTCTTGAACCTCGTGATTCGCTCACCTCGGCCTCCCAAAGTGCTGGGATTACAGGCGTGAGCCGCCGCACCCGGCCCTCAATGAGTCTCTTACTACTTCCCGGGTCATTCCAGTCATGGACATGACCACATTCGAGGACGCTGAACTGCCAGAGGTGGTTGGCAGCAGACTTCTAAAGGGAGTCTCTCTCACTTTCTACCTCACAAACACACCCACACTGGTTTTTCTGCCTCCCCTGATGTGAAGTGACTTGTGGATAGAGAGTCTATTCACATTTTAGAAAGTGGTGTTGAATGTATGTTCG
>NW_022441869.1:0-5023 GCF_009761245.1 Sapajus apella
TTAATTATCAGTAGCAAATGTCTTGTGATTGTTATTGTAGTAATATAAAAGAATGTGCTAATTTCGGACAAAGTCCCTTAAGTATTTTTGTATAATCTTGATGTCTGCAATTTGCTTTCAAGCAGTTCAGAGCTCCCAAAATGTGAGTGCGTGCATGTATATGTACGTGTGTGTAAGAGAGAGAAAATGAGTGTGTCTGTGAAGAGGAAAAGAGACATAGAGACACAGAAAGCCGATCCCAGAAAGTGTTAATTTGTGAATCTAAATAAAGGGTGCATGTGTCTTTATGGTGCTTCTTTTTCAACTTTTCTGTTTGATGTTAAAAGTTGGAAGAATTTTTTTAAAGGCACTTGTTTATTCAGGGTGAACACGATCTTCAAATTTCTTTGCTAGATGTTGGTTTCCTGTAGTTAATACTTTTGTACCACCTGATTGCCTTATGACAAAATAAACTTAGCTATGAAAGAAAAACTGTCTGTGTAGCCATAAAGCCAAACATTTGCTTCACTGAATAGGAAAAGAAAGCACGAATTTTATTGCAAGTAATATTGTTATAAACTGTTATTCTCCTAATACGGTATAACCAATTATTACCTCGTAATGTTAGTCAGCATGTACTAGTAAGGAGAGACCAACGGGTAGTATTTATACACAATTACACTGAGACCAATTCCTTGTAGCCTGAAAAACAATATGGCAAACATTAAGAGAAGGTACTGGAGGTGTTTTGTCATGATTTACAAGACAAGAAATCACACTATCTTCTTCTACTAGATGATTAACTATTCTGGGAAACATATACTCAGGTTTATAGTTATAATAGACAAGAATACAAGGTGCATAAGCAACCCTGTCATCTTTCATCATTACAATCTTGCCGATCTGGAATGAAGCAAAAAAAAATGACACAAGTAGATAGGGGCGTTGGCCTAGGAGGAGGAAGACCAGAATTATGCCTTCAGCTCTGCTTCCAAATAGCCCCAGTATTTTTCGGTAAATCACTTCCCTTCTCTGAGCTTTAGTTTCCTCATCTATCAACTGTGGCAGCTGAACTGAATTAAGACTGTTGGATCTGCAAGATCAAGGGCTATTGATTCTTCAAGGACTGGGAGACAAGATGGCAATTTAGAACAATTTCATAAGAAATAAACCTTTAATGTGATGTGAATATTATTCATTAGAATTCAACAGGACAGAGGGAGCGGAGACCAAGAGATAGCTAAAAATTATCATCAGCTTCAGGGAATCACTCCCTTCTAAGACCTAGGGACTGTACTCTGTGGGGACAGACACTTCACCAGAGGCCCAGAACGTTTTGGATGAAGAATGGCCACAAGAGGAAGGGTGGAAATTACACTGGGCCAAGAAGATTTCCATTGACTCCTTGTGTGATATGATTTTTCTTTCCAAACCCACAAAAATCTTTATATTTTTGCTGGATTATACTCTCTTAATGAATTCTAGAAGGAAGTAATATTTGGCAACCAGGTAGCAGCAGAAATTGAAAAGTCCCCCAGGACTAGGAGAGGACACTCTGAGGAAGTAAATCCAGAAATACCTCAAAACTAGGAAATTGGGGTGTATAGAGCAACCCTTCATTAAACTCCATCTTAGAAAAATACTGCATTTTATATTTTATATGGGACTTTGCCAACAAGGATATTTTGCTTAACAAACAAATAGAAATGGGAAGACTGCATCCAACCGGGTAAGGACATAACAAGCACACTCTTCCACTGTAGGTTCTCACCAGAGGTCTCTGTGACTATATGTATATATATAAAGGCCGACCTTCAGCCTCTCCAAACAGCTGCCTTAATTAACCAGTTTTGCAGTCAGCCATGATAAGCACTTAGCATGCCCTTCTAAAGGCTCTTCCACATCAAAGACTCCTCCTTGGGAGACCAATGGACAAGACCAGGAATCCTTTTGTCTTCTTCGCTCCCACTGGGACTTGCTCATTTACCCTTTCTCCTACCTCGTTCTCCTCTTGATGGTAAGTGCTACCTTGTTTGTTGTGGAATATTTAACCTGTAATATTTATATATGGGTTAAATATACTATTATGTATGATATGCAATATAGACTGACTTGTGGAACGGATTGAGGCTGTGTTGCCCGTGGCTCTGACTACGGAGTGAATGGGAAGTGCTAAGGAGAACTGTCTCCTTGGGAACTCCATGTAGCTCATGGCTTTTGTGATTAGAAATTCTCTGAAGAGCTGAGAGAATTAGGATGAGTTCTTCTTCAATAGAAGCCTGACATGTGGAAAGACACACACATGTGTGAACCAGGACACCTCTAACCTTGCACTGCTGATGACATGGGGCTTTGAGAAAAAATTGCCTAAACTACTGAGGACATAGATGCCACCAAGTGAGGTATGGGTTAAATCAAGCAGAGTAAGACCATGGGTGAGTAGAATGATTTGAAAATTGATTATTGCATTAACTCTGAGTGAATTTGGAACACTTGTCAGTCTCTTCAGTTATGTGTGTGTGATTTTCTAAGTACATAGCCAAATTCTCTTTCCTAAATAGGCACAGTCTCCAGAACATTACTGAATCTTCCTTTGATCATTTTACATTTTATAATATTTCTGAGTCATTATTTTAAACATCATTGCCTCTGCATAGGGATTGTAAATATGGGATGTGAACACTGGATTGAATCTGCACAGGATTCATGCATCCCTGGAAGGTGATTTTTGGAGGGACTTAAACCTTGAGTGTGAACTAGTTTCTACTCTTTGTCTCCTTCTCATGAAATATGAGTATAGCAGCAACAACAGCAAAAATGAAGTTGAGGATTCTGGTCAGTCTGGGTTCATAAATGTATCAAAGTCTTGCCATATTTTACTTTAAATCAAAGTGAATGAAATTAAATCTATATCCCCTAGTCTAATTCCCTTTAGTGAGACTGCATTCTTTCAACAGCTATTAGAGAAACATTTTTTTGCTCACACATTTTCAAAGAAGTTTCTGGAGCTTACAATACACAGGCCATCATTTAAACTATAAGAATTCAGAAGCAGAAATTCTACTCACAATTGAACTTTGCTGAGTTGGCTGACGCGGTGTTTTAAATTCTAATTCTACTCTAGAGCAAACTCAGATTGAAAAGCTGAGGACAAGTCATATGTATTGTTGGTACTGGGAGGCTGCATCATTAGCAGAGTCTGTGATACACAATGGCAAGTTCTGTTTAAGATGTTTCTGCTCCGGGAGTTTTTCCTAGCGTTCTTCCATTAGACGATATGTAGCAGTGTTCACAAACTCTGAGTGGCATTGACATTAATTTCTAGTAATGTTTAGCAACATTTGTAAAATTTCTAAACATTATTAGAAATTAACAATGGGGTCCCATCCTCCAGTATACAATGTGCATGCTAAATCAATGACCATTATTTGATGC
Organism: Sapajus apella; assembly: GCF_009761245.1. Lineage (NCBI taxonomy): Eukaryota > Metazoa > Chordata > Mammalia > Primates > Cebidae > Sapajus > Sapajus apella. Next base: position 3,415 of record NW_022441869.1, read on the forward strand.
ACTATCCCCCGAAGAAAAAAATATATGGGTCTCAGAATGAAGGCATGGAAGCCACAATGGCTCCTGTTACTATCATCCCCTGTAACCCACTTCTGGAATGCGTGCTTCCCATTTCCACAATTCTGGGCACCACAGGTGTAGAGAATTCTCCCACCAGCAGATAGAAAATACAGCTGCCCCTTCAACATTTTGTGCACCCTGTGTCCAGGGCCAACAACAACAACAACAAACAGAGTAGGGATAATTGCCATCCTGGAAAAGGTACATGGCCTAGTCATCAGGAGGAAACCTGCTATTCCACATTGGAGAAGTGAGCAATCAGCTTAACTCCAAGGTGGTTGGCACACATTAGTATTCCATCATCTAATTTTAATCATAAACCCATAATTGTCATAGCCATAGCCTAAGAAAAGTAAACATGAACTTGGTCCCCACAGGAAGGAAGTTGTGGGCTACCCACAAAGTTAGCATCCTTCTACCATTGTAAGAACTAAGGTGAAGGGCTCTAGAATGAATCAGAGAGTTTAGCCTAGAGCTTTGCCTCCCCAGTAGCAGCTGGGGCTGCAATTTGTCCTACTAACCTTTTTCCTTTATAACCTTACAAGTTTCTCCAAAGAGAAAGCCCCATCAGGGTCCTAAAGGAGCCACCCTGAGAAATTATATGAGACAAAATGGCCACAGAAATATTGAGGAATTGTCATGAATGCTGCAGTGCCCAGATCTCTCTGCCCTATTCCCTTCAAGACTCAAGGACATATACCCCGAGCTGGGTATGACCTCGCTGAAAGAGATTACCTCTTCTCCAGTGAATCCCTACCCAAGTACTGGGGATAAACCACCAGCTCCTCTCCCCAAAGAGGAGCAACTCTGCAGGGCTACCCAAGCTTCAGGGCTCCCTTTGGAGTCAGCTGCATCCCTGTGGTGATGCATCACAGCCCCAATTCTTCCTCTGCCCAACCCTAATTCATTCCTTTCCCCACACCCCAAGTGCTGAGCCCAAGTCCACTCCCTAAGAAACGTCCTTCACACTCATTTCCATCTGAGTCTGTTCTCTGCGGTAGTCAATCGACAACAAATTTTAAGTATCCCTGGCATACTAACAGCAAAAAGTTAATATTGCTATTTTACTTGCACCATAATTTTTTATAGTTTTGCAGTATTTTTTCTCTTAGTGTCATCTAAGAGCAAAGAAAATTCTTCAATCAAATGTGTTAATACCCTAACAAGAGCTGTACTATACAAAGTTATTTTTAAATATATAAGACATCAGGCCGGGCGCGGTGGCTCACACCTGTAATCCCAGCACTTTGGGAGGCCGAGGCGGGTGGATCACGAGGTCAAGAGACCGAGACCATCCTGGTCAACATGGTGAAACCCCGTCTCTACTGAAAATACAAAAAATTAGCTGGGCATGGTGGCGCGCGCCTGTAATCCCAGCTACTCGGGAGGCTGAGGCAGGAGAATTGCCTGAACCCAGGAGGCGGAGGTTGCGGTGAGCCGAGATCGCGCCATTGCACTCCAGCCCGGGTAACAAGAGCGAAACTCTGTCTAAAAAAAAGAAAAAAAAGACATCTTTGATTCCTCCAATATAAATACATGTTTATCATGG
>NW_022441870.1:0-2832 GCF_009761245.1 Sapajus apella
CCACCATGCCCAGCTAATTTTTTGTATTTTTAGTAGAGACGGGGTTTCACCTTGTTGACCAGGATGGTCTCGATCTCTTGACCTTGTGATCCACCCGCCTTGGCCTCCCAAAGTGCTGGGATTACAGGCTTGAGCCACCGCGCCCGGCCTGCTTATTTTTATTTTTAAAATTAGCTACTTCCACATCCATTTCTCATTTTTCTTCCTTCGAAAGTCAATTATTCCAGGCTGGGGGTGGGGGGTGGGGTGGCGGGTGGCTCACACCTGTAATCTCACTGTAATCCCAGCAGTTTCAGAGGCTGAGACCAGAGGATCCCTTCAGTGAGATCTTGTCTCACAAGAAAAAAAAAAAAGTCAATTACTCCATTGCATTAAATGTTCATTTTTTTTCCTGTGAGCTCTTACAAAATATAAATCATTTTGTGTGTAATTTTTTTTTTCTTTTTATGAGACCCAGGCTGGAGTGCAGGGCATGTGATCTCTGCTCACTGCAGCCCCCACTTCCCAGGTTCAAGTAATTCTCCTGCCTCAGCCTCCTAAGTAGCTAGGATTACAGGCTCACATCACTGTGCTTGGCTAATTTTTGTATTTTAAGTAGAGATGGGGTTTTACCACGTTGGCCAGGCTGATCATCAACACCTGACCTCAAGTGTCCTGACTGCCTCAGCCTCCCAAAGTTCTGGGATTATAGGCGCGAGTCTCCATGCCCGGCCCAAATGTTTTAAATGTATGTAAATAGCATCTTGTTATATATTTCAGTCTGATCTTATTTTCAGTAAGCACAATTTTTTAAAACCCACTCGTGTTGTACGATGATCAAAGGCTACTACTGCACAATGCTCTGCAGTATGAGTGGTGCCACATTTTACCTGCTCACAAACCATTGAGGAGCGCCCATGGTACCTCCAGTTGTCAACCACAACAAATAATATGGCACTGGCAGAGTGCGGTGGCTCACACCTGTAATCCCAGCACTTTGTGAGGCTGAGGCAGGAGATCACCTGAGGTCAGGAGTTTGAGACTAGCCTGGCCAACATAGTGATACCCCGTCTCTACTAAAAATACAAAAATTAGCCGGTTGCAGTGGTGGGCACCTGTAATCCCAACTACCCAGGAGGCTGAGGCAGGAGAATTGCTTGAACCCGGGGGGCAGAGGTTGCAGTGAGCTGAGATCGTACCATTTCACTGACAGAGCAAAGCCCGTCTCAAACAAACAAACAAACAAAAAATGAGATCAGTTACTTGTCAGATTTAGGCATTGCAAATACCTTCTCATATTCTATCATCTCTATATTAATTTTTCCTTTGTGAACTTCATGGAATATATATATTTTTTTCAGATGGAGTCTTACTCTCTCACTCAGGCTGGAGTGCAGTAGGCACAATCTTGCCTCACTACAACCTCCACCCCCTGGTTCAAGCGATTCTCTTGCCTCAGCCCCCCAGGTAGCTGGGATTACAGGTGTTAGCTACCACATCCAGCTAATTTTTGTATTTTTAGTAGAGATGGGGTTCACCATGTTGGTCAGGCTGGTCTTGAGCTCCTGACCTCAGGTGACCCTCCTGCCTCAGTCTCCCAAAGTGCTGGGATATAGTTGTGAGCCACCGCTCCTGGCCAGAATGGAAATTCTTAATTTAAGTGTAATTAAAGTGACCATTTTTTCCCATTATGGCTTGTGATTTTTAAAAATAATTTATGTATATTCGGCCAGGTGTGGTGGCTCACACCTATAATCCCAGCACTTTGGGAGGCTCAGGTGGGCACATCATGAGGTCTGGAGTTCAAGACCAGCCTGGCCAACATGGTCAAACCCCATCTCGACTAAAAATACAAAAATTAGCCAGGTGTGCTGGCATACACCTGTAGTCCCAGCCACTTGGGAGATTAAGGCAGGAGAATCACTTGAATTCGGGAGGCGGAGGTTGCAGTGAGCCAAGATCATGCCACTGCACTCCAGCCTGGGTGACAGAGCAGGACTCCAACTTAAAAAAAAAAAAGTAATAAAATAATTGGTATATATTCTTTCCCCATTCTGCACCGCAAATATATTCTTTTACATTTTCTTTCAGTAACCTTATAGTTTTACTTTTTACATTTAGGTCTTCTTGATTCCTCTAGAGTTCATCCTTGTTTTAATTATTAAGGATCCAATTTATTTTTCTCTTTAGTCAGCCACTTTTATCATATATCAAATTCTGATGTATGCAAGGGTCTGCCTCTGAACTTGTATTCTGTTCCACTGATATATTTGTCTGTTCTTGAATGAGTTGATTTTTATGATACTTCGTAGCAAGTTTAAATTTCTGGAAGAGCAAGAGACTTCTTGTTACTTTTTCTGTTCATTGTAGACTTAATATTTGTTTCCTTTCATTTTGTTCTCACTCTGTTGCTTAGGTTGGACTGCAGTGCTATGATCTCGGCTTACAGCAACCTCTGCCTCCCGAGTTCAAGCCATTCTCCTGCCTCAGTCTCCCGAGTAACTGGAAATATAGGCACGTGCCACCATGCCTGGCTAATTTTTGTATTTTTAGTAGAAACAGAGTTTCACCATGTTGGCCAGGCTGGTCTCGAACTTCTGACCTATAGTGAACCACCCGCCTCGATCTCCTAAAGTGCTGGAATTACAGGCGTGAGCCACTGCGCCCGGCCTATCACTCCTATTTTATAGATGAGATGGTCGAAGCCTAAGAATGAAGTCCTGAATGAAGCTGAATTAGAACGTGGAATATTCCATCTGCCTTAAGTCTATAATTTCATGGTCTGATCTGTATAATAATCAGTGACCAATTACTTTATAAATAACGCTGCAAGTTTCCAAAGTTAATTTATAT
>NW_022441870.1:2932-4212 GCF_009761245.1 Sapajus apella
TTCTTTTCTTTTCTTTTCTTTTCTTTTCTTTCTTTCTTTCTTTCTTTTTCTTTCTTTCTTTCTTTCTTTTTCTTTTCTCTCTCTCTCTCTTTCTCTCTCTCTTTCTTTTCTTTCAAAACAGAGTCTGGATCTGTCACCCAAGCTGGAGTGCAGGGGCGCAGTCTTGGCTGACTGCAACCTCCGCCTCCCGGGTTCAAGCAATTCTCCTGCCTCAGCCTCTCTAGTAGCTGGGACTACAGGCACATGCCACCAGGCCCAGCTAATTTTTCTATTTTTTGTAGAGACAGGGTTTCATCATGTTGGCCAGGATGGTCTCCATCTCTTGACCTTGTGATCCACCTGCCTCAGCCTCCCAAAGTGCTGGGATTACAGGCATGAGCCCGCACCCGGCCGGGTTTTCTTTTTTTTTTACTTTTGAGATGGAATTTTGCTCTTGTTGCCCAAGCTGGAGTGCAATAGTGCGACCTCGGCTCACTGCAACTTCTGCTTCCTGGGTTCAAGCGATTCTCCTGCCTTGGCCTCCCAAGTAGCTGGGATTACAGGCATGCACCACCATGCCTGGCTAATTTTGTATTTTTAGTAGAGACAGGGTTTCTCTATGTTGATCAGGCTGGTCGCAAACTCCTGACCTCAGGTGATGTGGCTGGGTTTTCATATGAGGTTGTTTAACTCTTAATATCATCATCCACCATCCCATACTGTAGTGTATATCACCTAATATCACCCATTCTTCCAACCACACTTGACCTTTCAAACTCTTTCACTGTGACCTCTGGACTCAGTGTCTGCCATCATCCTTATATGCCCAACCTCTTCTCTGAACCTCTCTTTCCTAGACCTTACTGAAACCTGGCACCTAGAGGGCACACTTCATCGGTCTTTGCATACTGCAGAGTCTGGAGTTGGGAGTATTGCTCTCTATCGCTGCATCTAGACCCTTATTCTTCATCTTCAAAATCCTCTGCTCTTTGAAATTAATGTCTCAAATTATATGATCTGCTGCCTCTACTTGTTGCTAGGGTCTTCAAACCTAGTTGTTCACCCACATTCCCTGATAACATTAGCACCTGGCTCATCTTGTTTCTCTTTTCACCTATTTTGCTAACATCATCATTGATAACTTCAGAATCTATCAGAGCAATCCACTGTGGCCTTTCAGCTCCTCAGTCTCTTCTCCAGTGATCTTTCTCTTCAGCCCATCCTCAGACCTCTACCCTAGGCTTTTTCATCTCCAAAACAAACTCTTCCGATTTTTTTTTTTTTTTTTTTTTTTTTTTTTT
>NW_022441870.1:4312-5022 GCF_009761245.1 Sapajus apella
TTTTTTGGAGATGGAATCTCACTCTGTTGCCTAGGCTGGAGTGCAATAGCTCGATCTTGGCTCGCTTCAACCTCCGCCTCCTGGGTTCAAGCGATTCTCCTGTCCCAGTCTCTCAAGTAGCTGGGATTACAGGTGTGCACCACCATGCCCAGCTAATTTTTGCATTTTTAGAGACGGGTTTTCACCATGTTGGCCAGTTTGGTCACAAACTCCTGACCTCAAGTGATCCACCCACTTTGGCCTCCCACAGTGCTGGGAGTTTTACTCATGTTGCCTGGGCTGGAGTGCAGTGGTATGATCTCCGCTCACTGCAACCTCTGCCTTCTGGGTTCAAGTGATTCTCACCTCCCAAGTAGCTGAGACTACAGCCGCCCACTACCATGCCTGGCTAATTTTTGTATTTTTAGCAGAGATGGGGTTTTACCATGTTGCCCAGGCTGGTCTTGAACTCCTAACCTCAAGCAATCCACCCACCTTGGCCTCCCAGAATGCTGGGATTACAGGCATGAGCTGCTGTTCCCAGCCCCGATTTTTTTTTTTTTTTTTGAGACGGAGTTTCGCTCTTGTTATCCAGGCTGGAGTGCAATGGCGCGATCTCGGCTCACCGCAACATCCGCCTCCCGGGTTCAGGCAATTCTCCTGCCCCAGCCTCCTGAGTCACTAGGATTACAGGCACGCGCCACCATGCCCAGCTAATTTTTTGTATTTTT
>NW_022441871.1:0-5022 GCF_009761245.1 Sapajus apella
ATAAAATTGGGCATTTCACTGGCTAGATATACATATTTTTTACCATGCAGAGAAAGGGAGTGAGATAAAGAAGAGGGCACACTCAAAAAAGAAAATCAGAAATAATAAAGAGAAATTACTTCCAAAAGGTTTTTCTTTAATTTTGTTTTTGTTTTTTTGTTTTTTAACTTCCATGTAGTTTCTGAGCCTCAGCTATGTGCCCCCACCACAGCAGTTTGGAGGGCTAAACCTTCATTAGTTTCTATAAGCCAATGCATCCTGCAGTATTTTCTTGAACTAGTTAGAAGTAGAATGTCATCACTCAAGCAGAAGACAGGGATCTCTGTCTGCTAAGTCTAATACAGAGAAGGTCTAGATTCCATTACTCTGGCTCCAACTCTTTTAATTTAAAAAATGAATTTTTGGATTCTAAGTGAGCATGTTTTTAATATTAATCTATATATAATTCTTTAGAATGATAAAAAGCTGATCATTTTGTCATTTGAAAAATGAACCATGTGGAATTTAAGAATACATTTCAATTTTGTAAACTGTAAAGAAAATAATACTTAGTTTTTCTCTCATAGGCTCTTGATATTTCTTTCAAAATTCTCAGGACTCGTTTGGGTCCACAGTGAATGGAGATAAGAACTGAGCCTTTCAGTGAAGTCCTCACATGATTGGCTTGGCCATGTGTTAGCTATGTGTCTTGAGTCAGTAGCTAAGATTCTCTTTGCTTCTATTTTCTTATATGTAAAGTAGAACTGATGATATTATCTACGTCATAGGGACACCACAAAGATCTTGTGAATAATCGATATATGCAAAATGTGTAAAGCACTGAGAACAGCACTTGGCAGCTAATAAATCTTGGTTCTTGTTCTTATCATTTCTAACATAGAAATAATGGTACATGTAATTTAAAAAAGATATGATGGGGAAAAATGAACTGTTGCTTCTTGGATTTGTAGTACCTTCTGCAGTCATGAAATCACGGTTTCTGCTCTTTGGGTTGAAGCCTGCTGAGAATGGGCTCATAGTGGGTCAAACACCTCAAATGCCTTAACAACTAGGAAATTTCAAGTTTATAAAGAAATTATATTCCCAAGTGGCAGGAATGCAGCCTTATTTTTTATTATCATATAGATTGTTCTATATGATAATATATAGAACAACAGATTGTTCTATATATCATATAGATTGTTCTCATACATTTGGAAAACAGAGAAGCAAGTAGGTGCTTTCTGTGAAATGCAACCTAAGAACGGGCGGGTGCTCAATTTGCTGCAGCCGTCAGCCTCTTGCCCTTCCCCAGGGCCAACTTCGCAGAGCTCTTACCAGGTAACAGGGAACTCAGCACACCTCAGCTCTGCTAGTCACCAATCTCACCACACTAATTAGATTGTGAAGCAAAACCAAAAAATAACCTAACTTCAGACCTATTATTAAAGAAGAAAATGTAAAGGAATAGAGAAAATGTTGCCTTCCTCTTAATTCCTGAGTCTTTTCAGTTATGAGTACATGCTTATCTGCAATCTAGTGCTAACGGAGAGAATAACTAAACTTAGTGACCAGGGAGAGAGATTTCAGTACTCACTGGAAATTTAGTGAGCGCTAATTCTGTGATTAAAAAATAACTTAAAGATAAATAAATTATATGATTCAGTCAGCAGCAATGCAGGGAAGACCATTTTGCTGAGAGGCGTGAGGACTGGTGCCATGCCCCACCTTTCTCCTCTGTGACTATTGATCAGTTTCATCTGAAACATTGGCATTTCCCTGCGTGTGAATTAGACTCCAAACATTTCATGTTTGTTTTTTTTATAAGGAAAAGAAAAACACATTGTATGCTGTTGTCAGGAATCAATCTTAGATAAAGACAATTCTTTCTTGTTTATTTTTCCGGAATGTTCTGAAGATTGTGAAGAATCACACACAGTTTGATCATACCGTATAAACAAGTGTAGCCTGTTTATTTTTTGATGTGCTGGACTCTAAAATTATAATAAATTACATCTGTTCTTAAGTGCTTTTTTACAGCCTTACAAATCCAAATTGTGTGCTCACACTCTGGAAATCATGTCTAAAAAGGCATTTGAATATTTTCATGCATATGCAAAACAAAGACAAAAATGATTCACATTCAGCTGAGTGATTAGAAGATTTTCAAGCTGAAAGAATGAAATATGTTAGTTTCAATACTATTAAAATTGTCTTACAATGTAAGCTGTGATGTTAAAATTATCAAATACAATCTTATTCTTTCATCCCTCATTCTCCACTGAGGAAATGAGTCCTAGCATTGGAAAAAAAAAAAAAAAATCTAAGTACCCAGAAGTTCTGGTCTTCTGTAAGTTAAATATAAAGTTTTCCTCTTAACTTAAACTGCCGGAATGTTTTTTGACTTCTTTGCAGTTCTGAAGGTCATTCTGCTGATGCCATGGTCAGGTAGAGTCATAAGTAAATTTGCAGAATGAACAGAATAGAGTTCAGGAAGTTATTGGAATATGGCTTCTGCATCAGCAGGGAAATAGGAGCAGCAGCGTCTGTGTGCCTCAAGCCAAATGCTCATGGAAAGTAAGTCTAAAATAAACATTTCTGGCATAGCAACCACCTAACCTGACTAACAAGAGAAAGAAATAGGCCAGATTTTAAATTATAAAATTTCACATAGGCATGCATCCAGTGGGCATGCTTTGTGCATATGAAGAAGGTGTATATTCCAATTTCTTATAAACGCATGAACATGAACTAGGTACGCAATGACTGAGGATGGAGAAGTGGGTGAGAATTTTATCTTATGTGGTTTTAAAGCCCATTCCAACACACAGTCAACCATTCTTAAATATTACAAGCAACGTAAATCAAAGGGTGAGTAAAAATCACAGGAATAAAAGACCTAAAAGTGGAGCTGGGGAAAAGCCAGTGCTGAGAAAAGTCAAGAAGAAAGACAATTTTTATGCTGAAATTGATGTTGGAGTAAAATCCTATTTCACAGAATCATTGTAAGTATTACATTAGGTAGAAAAAGAGGCATTTGAAAGTGTTTAATGCTAGATGGTGTTAGTTATAATGGTTCAGAACATGGGGTCTGGAATCTGACACCCTACGTTCGGCCATTTAATAACAATTTAACTGATGGAAGTCACTAATGTCTGCCCACACTGTGTTTTCTTTTATGTAACCTAGAAATAAGAAAGGTGCATATTTCATAAAGAATTAAATAAAAAGACATATGAAAGATCTTCAAAAGTGCCTTGAGCATAACAAATACTCAATGTACGCTCACATTGCTGTGACTGTGTGTGTGATGCTGGGGATGGCTACACAGTGGCACGCCTGACAGGACCTCGGGACTGCACTAGTGTAGGACTGACATTTTATTTACTGTCAAACAAACTTCTCTCCACTGACGGTGGGGGTTATTTTTCAATGAATGATGATAAAGCAGTTGGATATTTACAGGCTAAATAAAATAAGCATTGAATTAAATATCATACCTTGTTAAAAAAAATCTCTAAATGGCTAGTTGACTTACACGTAAACAGTAAAAACATAAACATTCTAGACACACACAGAGCACGTGCATTTCCTTCTATCTTTCAGCATTCCTGTGTCATCACTTTTCTTAACTGTGCATTATCGTGGCAACTTTCCTACAAAGGCCTTCAACCACCTATTTTTTTTTTTTTGAGTCAAAGTCTTGCTCTGTCATGCAGGCTGGAGTACAATGGTGCAATATTGGCCCACTGTAACCTTCACCTCCTGGGTTCAAGCAATTCTCTTGCCTCAGCCTCCCCAGTAGCTGAGATTATAGGCATCTGCCATCATGCCTGGCTAATTTTTGTATTTTTGTAGAGATGAGGTTTCACCATGCTGGCCAGGCTGGTCTTGAACTCCAGACCTCAGGTGATCCTCCCACCTCAGCCTCCCAAAGTGCTGGGATTACAGGTGTGAGCCACTGTGCCCAGCCTTGTTCATCTTATAACTAAAACTTTGTACCCTTTGGCCAACATCTCCCCAGTTTCCTTTCTCTCAGCCCCAGGCAACTACCTACAAACACGGTGATTCTATGGGTTTTACTTTATAAAATTCCTCATATGAATGAGATCCTACAGTATTTGTTAATTTCATTTTGCATAGTGCCCTTCAGGTTCATCCATATTGTCACAAATGGCAGGATTTCCTTCTCTCTAAGATATTATTGGGCTAGGCATGGTGGTTCACGCCTGCAATCCCAACACTTTGGGAGGCCCAGGTGGGTGGATCACAAGGTCAGGAGTTCGAGACCAGCCTTGCCAACATGGTAAAGCCTGTCTCTACTTAAAATTCCACAATTAGCCAGGCTTGGTGGGGCACACCTGTAATCCCAGCTACATGGGAGACTGAGGCAGGAGAAGCGCTTGAACCTGGGAGGTAGAGGTTACAGTGAACCAAGATCACACCATTGCACTCCAGTATGGGGGACAGAGCGAGACCCTGTCTAAAAAAAAAAAAAAAAAAAGTTATTGCATGTTTGTTACTATTAAGAATGAGATACATTCTTTTACTGCTTATTGCTAATATCAAGAAAATATAATGGTTTTAAGTATTTATTTTTTAGATAATTATCAAATTGTTTAAAATAATTCCAATTGCTTTTTAGTTGCAGCTTTGATTTTTTAGGCATACAGTAACACAAATCAAAGTAAATGAGTGTCTCTTATGCCATATAGTATTGTTCGCCTTATTCGTGGATGAATTGTTAGTTATTAGGTCAAATATTCTCAATCTACTCCTAATTTATTAGCCTGTAAAAGCAATAGAGGTCACATCATGTTGTCAAATGTCATTTTGTGAGTTGGGTTTTTTCTATGACAATTTATGTAAAGTTGAGCCATCTATGCATATTGAGAAATACTTGGGTCAGGTGCAGTGGCTCACTCCTGTAATCCCAGCACTTCGGGAAGCCAAGGTGAACAGATCACTTGAGGTCAGGAGTTTGAGACCAGACTGGCAAACATGGCGAAACCCCATCTCTACTAAAAATACAGAAATTATCCA
>NW_022441872.1:0-2831 GCF_009761245.1 Sapajus apella
CCACCATGCCCAGCTAATTTTTTGTATTTTTAGTAGAGACGGGGTTTCACCTTGTTGACCAGGATGGTCTCGATCTCTTGACCTTGTGATCCACCCGCCTTGGCCTCCCAAAGTGCTGGGATTACAGGCTTGAGCCACCGCGCCCGGCCTGCTTATTTTTATTTTTAAAATTAGCTACTTCCACATCCATTTCTCATTTTTCTTCCTTCGAAAGTCAATTATTCCAGGCTGGGGGTGGGGGGTGGGGTGGCGGGTGGCTCACACCTGTAATCTCACTGTAATCCCAGCAGTTTCAGAGGCTGAGACCAGAGGATCCCTTCAGTGAGATATTGTCTCACAAGAAAAAAAAAAAGTCAATTACTCCATTGCATTAAATGTTCATTTTTTTTCCTGTGAGCTCTTACAAAATATAAATCATTTTGTGTGTAATTTTTTTTTTCTTTTTATGAGACCCAGGCTGGAGTGCAGGGCATGTGATCTCTGCTCACTGCAGCCCCCACTTCCCAGGTTCAAGTAATTCTCCTGCCTCAGCCTCCTAAGTAGCTAGGATTACAGGCTCACATCACTGTGCTTGGCTAATTTTTGTATTTTAAGTAGAGATGGGGTTTTACCACGTTGGCCAGGCTGATCATCAACACCTGACCTCAAGTGTCCTGACTGCCTCAGCCTCCCAAAGTTCTGGGATTATAGGCGCGAGTCTCCATGCCCGGCCCAAATGTTTTAAATGTATGTAAATAGCATCTTGTTATATATTTCAGTCTGATCTTATTTTCAGTAAGCACAATTTTTTAAAACCCACTCGTGTTGTACGATGATCAAAGGCTACTACTGCACAATGCTCTGCAGTATGAGTGGTGCCACATTTTACCTGCTCACAAACCATTGAGGAGCGCCCATGGTACCTCCAGTTGTCAACCACAACAAATAATATGGCACTGGCAGAGTGCGGTGGCTCACACCTGTAATCCCAGCACTTTGTGAGGCTGAGGCAGGAGATCACCTGAGGTCAGGAGTTTGAGACTACCCTGGCCAACATAGTGAAACCCCGTCTCTACTAAAAATACAAAAATTAGCCGGTTGCAGTGGTGGGCACCTGTAATCCCAACTACCCAGGAGGCTGAGGCAGGAGAATTGCTTGAACCCGGGGGGCAGAGGTTGCAGTGAGCTGAGATCGTACCATTTCACTGACAGAGCAAAGCCCGTCTCAAACAAACAAACAAACAAAAAATGAGATCAGTTACTTGTCAGATTTAGGCATTGCAAATACCTTCTCATATTCTATCATCTCTATATTAATTTTTCCTTTGTGAACTTCATGGAATATATATATTTTTTTCAGATGGAGTCTTACTCTCTCACTCAGGCTGGAGTGCAGTAGGCACAATCTTGGCTCACTACAACCTCCACCCCCTGGTTCAAGCGATTCTCTTGCCTCAGCCCCCCAGGTAGCTGGGATTACAGGTGTTAGCTACCACATCCAGCTAATTTTTGTATTTTTAGTAGAGATGGGGTTCACCATGTTGGTCAGGCTGGTCTTGAGCTCCTGACCTCAGGTGACCCTCCTGCCTCAGTCTCCCAAAGTGCTGGGATATAGTTGTGAGCCACCGCTCCTGGCCAGAATGGAAATTCTTAATTTAAGTGTAATTAAAGTGACCATTTTTTCCCATTATGGCTTGTGATTTTTAAAAATAATTTATGTATATTCGGCCAGGTGTGGTGGCTCACACCTATAATCCCAGCACTTTGGGAGGCTCAGGTGGGCACATCATGAGGTCTGGAGTTCAAGACCAGCCTGGCCAACATGGTCAAACCCCATCTCGACTAAAAATACAAAAATTAGCCAGGTGTGCTGGCATACACCTGTAGTCCCAGCCACTTGGGAGATTAAGGCAGGAGAATCACTTGAATTCGGGAGGCGGAGGTTGCAGTGAGCCAAGATCATGCCACTGCACTCCAGCCTGGGTGACAGAGCAGGACTCCAACTTAAAAAAAAAAAAGTAATAAAATAATTGGTATATATTCTTTCCCCATTCTGCACCGCAAATATATTCTTTTACATTTTCTTTCAGTAACCTTATAGTTTTACTTTTTACATTTAGGTCTTCTTGATTCCTCTAGAGTTCATCCTTGTTTTAATTATTAAGGATCCAATTTATTTTTCTCTTTAGTCAGCCACTTTTATCATATATCAAATTCTGATGTATGCAAGGGTCTGCCTCTGAACTTGTATTCTGTTCCACTGATATATTTGTCTGTTCTTGAATGAGTTGATTTTTATGATACTTCGTAGCAAGTTTAAATTTCTGGAAGAGCAAGAGACTTCTTGTTACTTTTTCTGTTCATTGTAGACTTAATATTTGTTTCCTTTCATTTTGTTCTCACTCTGTTGCTTAGGTTGGACTGCAGTGCTATGATCTCGGCTTACAGCAACCTCTGCCTCCCGAGTTCAAGCCATTCTCCTGCCTCAGTCTCCCGAGTAACTGGAAATATAGGCACGTGCCACCATGCCTGGCTAATTTTTGTATTTTTAGTAGAAACAGAGTTTCACCATGTTGGCCAGGCTGGTCTCGAACTTCTGACCTATAGTGAACCACCCGCCTCGATCTCCTAAAGTGCTGGAATTACAGGCGTGAGCCACTGCGCCCGGCCTATCACTCCTATTTTATAGATGAGATGGTCGAAGCCTAAGAATGAAGTCCTGAATGAAGCTGAATTAGAACGTGGAATATTCCATCTGCCTTAAGTCTATAATTTCATGGTCTGATCTGTATAATAATCAGTGACCAATTACTTTATAAATAACGCTGCAAGTTTCCAAAGTTAATTTATAT
>NW_022441872.1:2931-4211 GCF_009761245.1 Sapajus apella
TTCTTTTCTTTTCTTTTCTTTTCTTTTCTTTCTTTCTTTCTTTCTTTTTCTTTCTTTCTTTCTTTCTTTTTCTTTTCTCTCTCTCTCTCTTTCTCTCTCTCTTTCTTTTCTTTCAAAACAGAGTCTGGATCTGTCACCCAAGCTGGAGTGCAGGGGCGCAGTCTTGGCTGACTGCAACCTCCGCCTCCCGGGTTCAAGCAATTCTCCTGCCTCAGCCTCTCTAGTAGCTGGGACTACAGGCACATGCCACCAGGCCCAGCTAATTTTTCTATTTTTTGTAGAGACAGGGTTTCATCATGTTGGCCAGGATGGTCTCCATCTCTTGACCTTGTGATCCACCTGCCTCAGCCTCCCAAAGTGCTGGGATTACAGGCATGAGCCCGCACCCGGCCGGGTTTTCTTTTTTTTTTACTTTTGAGATGGAATTTTGCTCTTGTTGCCCAAGCTGGAGTGCAATAGTGCGACCTCGGCTCACTGCAACTTCTGCTTCCTGGGTTCAAGCGATTCTCCTGCCTTGGCCTCCCAAGTAGCTGGGATTACAGGCATGCACCACCATGCCTGGCTAATTTTGTATTTTTAGTAGAGACAGGGTTTCTCTATGTTGATCAGGCTGGTCGCAAACTCCTGACCTCAGGTGATGTGGCTGGGTTTTCATATGAGGTTGTTTAACTCTTAATATCATCATCCACCATCCCATACTGTAGTGTATATCACCTAATATCACCCATTCTTCCAACCACACTTGACCTTTCAAACTCTTTCACTGTGACCTCTGGACTCAGTGTCTGCCATCATCCTTATATGCCCAACCTCTTCTCTGAACCTCTCTTTCCTAGACCTTACTGAAACCTGGCACCTAGAGGGCACACTTCATCGGTCTTTGCATACTGCAGAGTCTGGAGTTGGGAGTATTGCTCTCTATCGCTGCATCTAGACCCTTATTCTTCATCTTCAAAATCCTCTGCTCTTTGAAATTAATGTCTCAAATTATATGATCTGCTGCCTCTACTTGTTGCTAGGGTCTTCAAACCTAGTTGTTCACCCACATTCCCTGATAACATTAGCACCTGGCTCATCTTGTTTCTCTTTTCACCTATTTTGCTAACATCATCATTGATAACTTCAGAATCTATCAGAGCAATCCACTGTGGCCTTTCAGCTCCTCAGTCTCTTCTCCAGTGATCTTTCTCTTCAGCCCATCCTCAGACCTCTACCCTAGGCTTTTTCATCTCCAAAACAAACTCTTCCGATTTTTTTTTTTTTTTTTTTTTTTTTTTTTT
>NW_022441872.1:4311-5021 GCF_009761245.1 Sapajus apella
TTTTTTGGAGATGGAATCTCACTCTGTTGCCTAGGCTGGAGTGCAATAGCTCGATCTTGGCTCGCTTCAACCTCCGCCTCCTGGGTTCAAGCGATTCTCCTGTCCCAGTCTCTCAAGTAGCTGGGATTACAGGTGTGCACCACCATGCCCAGCTAATTTTTGCATTTTTAGAGACGGGTTTTCACCATGTTGGCCAGTTTGGTCACAAACTCCTGACCTCAAGTGATCCACCCACTTTGGCCTCCCACAGTGCTGGGAGTTTTACTCATGTTGCCTGGGCTGGAGTGCAGTGGTATGATCTCCGCTCACTGCAACCTCTGCCTTCTGGGTTCAAGTGATTCTCACCTCCCAAGTAGCTGAGACTACAGCCGCCCACTACCATGCCTGGCTAATTTTTGTATTTTTAGCAGAGATGGGGTTTTACCATGTTGCCCAGGCTGGTCTTGAACTCCTAACCTCAAGCAATCCACCCACCTTGGCCTCCCAGAATGCTGGGATTACAGGCATGAGCTGCTGTTCCCAGCCCCGATTTTTTTTTTTTTTTTTGAGACGGAGTTTCGCTCTTGTTATCCAGGCTGGAGTGCAATGGCGCGATCTCGGCTCACCGCAACATCCGCCTCCCGGGTTCAGGCAATTCTCCTGCCCCAGCCTCCTGAGTCACTAGGATTACAGGCACGCGCCACCATGCCCAGCTAATTTTTTGTATTTTT
>NW_022441873.1:0-4249 GCF_009761245.1 Sapajus apella
TTTCCATTGTTTCCTCTCTGACTTATTTCCTTTACTTATATTTATCACTATTATATTTTATGATGATTAATTTTTAGCTTTTTCCAGTTTATTTTAGATTGTCTTTGTTTTTTGGTACTTATATTTATTTGTTTTGAGGCTTCATTTTCACCTGATTTTAGATGCATCTATTTCCATGATGATTTGCTGTTTGCTATGGGGGGTTATCTCTAGGTACCGGGGGGTTATCTCTAGGTACCGAGTGGCTATTACTTATTTGGGATCCAGTGGATTCCCAGACATGTAAGGTCGCATCTAACTGGGCGTATAACTCTTTCCACACACGGCTTTTGTGATTTTCAGGCACAGACAGCAGTGTTGCCGCAGTGTACTGTGGATATCACAGGATCCCCACAGATTGTCCTTAAATACTTGCCTATGTTACATTTAAAAGTACTACTTTGGGAATAACTGCTGAAAAGAAAGAACTCTTCATTTTCCTTACCGATAGTTAAGAACATTGTCCTCATATAAAAGCATGTCAGCCGTATTATGCCCTCAGTCCTCTCGGTGAGCAATTTGAAAACAGATTCCTAAGCCGAGGCTTTACAGGTGTTTCTCCTTATCTGCAGGGGGTTGGTTTCAGGCCCCCACAGATGCCAGCATCTGAGAACGCTCAAGTCCCTGATGTAAAGTGGCACAGCATTTGCATATAAGCCATGCTCATGCTCTTGTGGACTTGAAATCATGTCAGATTTCTTCTCACAGCCTGTAGGAGGGAAGTGCTGTGTAAACAGTTGTTATCCTCTCTGAGAGCCCCAACCCGCACCCACCTTGCCTTATGCCTCTCTTCCATGTGACTTTTCCTGACCTGTATCCTTTAATACGAAATAAACCTGTGCATGTACGTAGAGTGCTTTTCTGAGATCTGAGTCATTCTGGGGGACCTGAGGGGGTATTGTGGGAACTCCTGAATTGCCGTCTGCCAGGCAGAAACCTGGGCAGCTTGGCCACCCTGTTGGTGGCATGTAAGTGAGGGCAGTGTTGTGGGAGCAAGGGTGTAATCATACACCTGTCAGCCATTCGTATCTCATCCTTTGAGAAATGTCTATTCAGGTCTGTTGCCCATTTCTAATGAGATGATTTGGTTTTGCTGTTGACTGCAGTTTCTTACTTATTCTGAATATTAATTTCTCATGGGATGGATGGTTTCCAAGTATTTTTTCCCACTCTGTAGGTCATCTCTTCACTCTGCTGGTTGTTTCTCTGCTGTGCAGAGACTTTTTAACTTGTTTTGGTCCCTTTTGTATATTTTTGCTTTTGTTGTCTGTGCTTTTGAGATCTTACCCAGAATCTTAGCCCAGCCCAGACCAATGTCCAGAGAATTTCTCAGTGTTTTCTTCTAGCAGTTTTACACTTTCGGGTCCTCCATTAAAGTCTTTAATCCAATTTGAAGTTTTGCTTATGGCCTAGTTTTTTTCTTCTGCTTTCAAATATTCAGTTTTCCCTCACCATTTATTAATTAAAGAGACTATCTTGGCCAAGTATGGCAGCAAACGCCTGCAATCCCAGCACTTTGGGATTGCCTGAGCCCAGGCTTTGGGAGGTCAAGGCAGGCAGATTGCCTGAGCTCAGGATTTTGAGACCAGCCTGGGCAACACGGTGAAACCCTGCCTCTACTAAAATACAAAAAATTAGCTGGGCGTGACGGCATGCACCTGTAGTTCTAGCTACTCAGGAGGCTGAGGCAGGAGAATTGCAAGAACCTGGGAAGTGGAGGTTGCAGTGAGCTGAGATTGTACCATAGCACTCCAGCCTGGGCAACAGAGCGAGACTCCATCTCAAAAAAAAAAAAAAAAAGAGAGAGAGAGAGACTGTCTTTCCCCAGTGTATGTTCTTTTTTTTTTTTTTGAGACGGAGTTTCACTCATGTTACCCAGGCTGGAGTGCAATGGTGCGATCTCGGCTCACCGCAACCTCCGCCTCCTGGGTTCAGGCAATTCTCCTGCCTCAGCCTCCTGAGTAGCTGGGATTACAGGCACGCACCACCATGCCCAGCTAATTTTTTGTATTTTTAATAGAGACGGGGTTTCACCATGTTGACCAGGATGGTCTCGATCTCTTGACCTCGTGATCCACCCGCCTCGGCCTCCCAAAGTGCTGGGATTACAGGCTTGAGCCACCGCACCCGGCCCTCCAGTATATGTTCTTATTGTCTTTGGTAAAAACGAGTTGGCTGTGGCCAGGTAAAGTGGCTCACACTTATAATCCCAGCACTTTGGGAGGCTGAGGTGGACAGATCATCTGAGGTCAGGAGTTTGAGACCAGCCTTACCAACATGGTGAAACCCCATCTCTACTAAAAATACAAAAATTATCTGAGCATGGTGGCGGGCACCTGTAATCCCAACTACTCCAGAGGCTGAGGCAGGAAGATCACTTGAACCTGGAAGGTGGAGGTTGCAGGGAGCCGAGATCGTGCCATTGCACTCCAGCCTGGGCAACATGGCAAGACTCCATCTCAAAAAAAAAAAAAAAATGATTTGGCTGTAAATGTGTGGATTTATTTCCGGGTTCTCTGTGTTCCATTTGCCTCTGTATCTGTCCCTATGCCAGCACCACACATTCTGATTACTGTAACTTTGTAGTATATTTTGAGGTCAGGTAGTGTAATACCTCCAGCTTTTCTCTTTTTCCTCAAGATTTCTTTGGCTATTCAGGGTCTTCTGTGGTTACATATGAATTTTAGGATTGTTTATTTCTGTGAAAAATTTTACTGGTTTTTTGAAAAAGACTGAATTAAATGTATAGATTGCTTTGGGCATTATGGATACTGTAACAAAATCAAATTTTCCAATTCATAAACATATTTTTTTTTTTTTTTGAGGCAGAGTCTGACTCTGTTGCCCAGCCTGGAGTGCTGTGGTGCAATCTCAGCTTGCTGCAGCCTCTATCTCCTGGGTTCAAGTGATTCTCCTGCCTCAGCCTCCGAGTAGCTGGATCTACAGGTGTGTACCACCACACCCGGCTAATTTTTGCATTTTTAGTAGAGGTGTGTTGGCCAGGATGGTCTCGATCTCCTGACCTTGTGATCCACCCACCTCGGCCTCCCAAAGTGCTGGAATTACAGGCGTGAGCCACTGATATCTTTCCTTTTTTATGTCCTTTTAAATATTTTTGGCATTTTATAATTTTAGTGTGAAGATCTTTCATTTTTTTGGTAAAACTTTTTCTAGACATTTTATTTTATGTAGCTATTGTGAATGGGATTGCTTTCTTGATTTCTAGAATGCATGCTGTTGATATATAGAAATGCTACTGATTTTTGTATTTTGATTCTGTATTCTGCAAATTGACTGAATGTCAGCTTTAACAGTTTATTGGCGGGGTCTCTTAAGTTTATCTGAATGTAAGACAGTGTCATCTGCAACGAGGAAAACTTGGCTTCTTCCTTTCCAAATGGCCATTATTGCTTTCTGTTGTTTAATTGCTCTTCCTAAAATTAATGTTGAATAAAAGCGGTGACAGTGGACTGGGTGCGGTGGCTCACCCCTGTAATCCCAGCACTTTGGGAGGCCAAGGTGGGTGGATCACCTGAGGTCAGGAGTTCAAGGCTAGCCTGACCAATATGATGAAACCCCATCTCTACTACAAATATGAAAATTAGCTGGGTGTGGTGACATGAGCCTGTAATTCCAGCTATTCCAGAGGCTGAGGCAGGAGAATTGTTTGAAGCTGGGGGGCAGAGGTTGCAGTGAGCCGAGATCGCACCATTGCACTCCAGCCTGGGCAACAAGAGCAAAACTTGGTCTCAAAAAAAAAAAAAAAAGTGGTGACGACAGTGTTCATCTCTCTTATTCCCAATGTTAGAGGAAAGATTTTCAACTTTTCACCATTCAGTACAGTGTTAGCTCTTGGTTTTTCAGACGTGGCTTTTATTATTTTCAAGTGTGTTCCTTCTATACCCAGTTCCTGAGACTTTTATACTGAAGTTCTACTGAATTTTATCAAATGCTTTTTATGTATCTATTGAGATGATCATGTGGATTTTGTCCTTCATTCTATTGATGTATCAAGCTGAATAATTTGTGTATGGTTGACTCATCCTTGCATCCCTGGGATAAATTCAACTTGATCATGGTTTATTCTTTTTTTACTTTATTTGTTTGAGACAGAGTCTCGCTCTGTCACCCAGGCTGGAGTGCAGTGGTGCAGTCTTGGCTCACTGCAACCTCTGTCTCCTGGGTTCAAGAGATTCTTCTGCCTCAGCCT
>NW_022441873.1:4349-5021 GCF_009761245.1 Sapajus apella
TCTGTTTGCTATTATTTTCTTGGTGATTTTGCATCTATGTTCATCAGGGATAATGGCATGCAGTTATCTATTTTTGTTGTGTCCTGGTCTGTTTTCCTTTTTTTAAATCAGGATAATGCTTGCCTTGTAGAATGCATTATGAAGAATTTCCTCCACTTCAACATTTTAGAATAGTGTAAGAACGGATGTAGATTTTCTATCGTATTTGATAGCATTCAGCAATGAAAACATAAGTGCTGGGCCTTCTCTGCTGGGAATCTTTATTACTGACTCAGTCTTGTTACTCCTTATTCTGCTCAGGTTTTCTGTTTCTTCCTACTGCAATTTTGTCTACCTTTTTGAAAAAAAATGACTTCTTGTTTTATTGATTTTTTTTTTTTTGAGACAAAGTCTCACTCTCTCTCCCAGGCTGGAGTGCAATGACACAACCTCAGGCACTGCAACCTCTGCCTCCTGGCTTCAAGCAATTCTCCTGCCTCAGCCTCCCAAGTAGCTGGGATTACAAGCACCCGCCACCATGCCTAGCTAATTTGATATTCTTATAGTATCCATAATGCCCAAAGCTGGGATTACAGGTGTGGGCCACCATGCCCAGATAATTTTTTTTATTTTTAGTAGAGATATGGTTACAGCATGTTGGCCAGGCTGGTCTCAAACCCCTGACCTCAAGTG
>NW_022441874.1:0-740 GCF_009761245.1 Sapajus apella
AGGCCGAATAGACAAAACCAAAACACAGTTGCCCATGCTGAAGTTCTTTGCTACTAAGCCAGAACTAAGTTGCTTATCCAACCTTCTAAGAAATCAGGAGAGGCTGAGAGGTAATAGCCAAATGCCCAACAGGCCAGTTTTAGCTGACACGATGAGAAAGTCCCTTCTGCTTTAACTTTTATAAGCAAAGTCACCTGGAAAAGACCAATTCAGCTTCTGTTCTGTGTTTCTGCTTTCCTGCACTGTTTTCTATCTATAAAGGCAAACTTCTCTGGTCAGCTGTTTAGAACACTCCATCTATTTTATGGAATGAGGTGTTGCCAGATTCTAGACTCATAAGTAAAAGTCAATCAAGGGCCGGGCGTGGTGGCCCATGCCTGTAATCCTAGCACTTTGGGAGGCTGAGACAGGTGGATTGCCTGAGCTCAGGAGTTTGAAACCACCCTTAGCAACATGGTGAAACCTGTTCTCTACTAAAATACCAAAAAATCAGTTGAGCATGGTGGCACTTGCCTGTAATCCCAGCTACTCGGGAGGCTGAGGTGGGAGAATCACTTGAGCCCCGGAGGCAGAGGTTGCAGTGAGCCAAGATTGTGCCCTGGCACTCCAGCTTGGGCGACAGTGTGACACTCTGTCTCAAAATGAAAAAAAAAAAAAAAAAAAAAAAAAAAAAGTCAAATAAAATTTTTAAGCAAAATATTTTTTAATTTTGTTTTTTGACAATGGGAATGAAAGTATTT
>NW_022441874.1:840-5021 GCF_009761245.1 Sapajus apella
AACTAAATATGTTGTAATTTTGTCTTTGACAATGGGAATGAAAGCACTTATTCTGTAAGATTCCTAAAATTAATTATGAAGTGATGCTACTTGAAGTAGTATGTGACTCATATAAGAATAGACAGATAGGGGCTGGGAGAGGTGGCTCATGCCTGTCATCCCAACACTATGGGAGGCTGACGTGGGTGGATTACCCAAGGTCGGGAGTTTGAGACCAGCCTAACCAATAGGCAGAAACCTTGTCTCTACTAAAAATACAAAATTAGGCCAGCATGGTGTTGCATGCCTGAAATCCCAGCTACTCGGGAGGCTGTGGCAGGAGAATTGCTTGAACCCAGGAGGTGGAGGTTGTAGTGACTGACTTGAGATAGCACCACTGTACTACAGCCTGGGCAACAAGAACAAAACTCCATCGCGAAAAAAAATGAAAAGAATAGAAAGATAGGGAGGGCACCATGGCTCACTCCTGTAATTTCAGCAGTTTGAGAGGCTGAGGCCGGCAGATCACTTGAGCTCAAGAGTTCAAAATCAGCCTGGGCAACATGGTGAAACCCCATTGCTACCAAAAATACAAAAATTAAGGCTGGGCGTGGTGGCTCACACCTATAATCTCAACACTTTGGGAGGCCAGGAGGGGCAGATCACCTGAGATTGGGAGTTTGAGACCAGCCTGACCAACATGGAGAAACCTGGTCTCTACTAAAAACAAAATTAGCCAGGTGCGGTGGTGCATGCCTGTAATCCCAGCTACTCAGGAGGCTGAAGCACTTGACCCCATGAGGTAGAGACTGTGGTGAGCCGAGATCGTGCCATTGCTCTCCAGCCTGGGCAACAAGAACAAAACACCGTGTCAAAAAAATAAATAAATAAATCCTACAAAAATTAG
The DNA here is from genome assembly GCF_009761245.1 of Sapajus apella. Classification (NCBI taxonomy): domain Eukaryota; kingdom Metazoa; phylum Chordata; class Mammalia; order Primates; family Cebidae; genus Sapajus; species Sapajus apella. Next base: position 1,727 of record NW_022441874.1, read on the forward strand.
GTGGGCGTGGTGGTATGTTCTCTAATCTCAGCTACTTGGGAGGCTGAGATGGGAGAATCGCTTGAGCCCAGGGAGTTTGAGGCTGCTGAGAGCCAAGATAGCCCCACTGTACTCCAGCCTGAGTGACAGAGTGAAACATTGTCTTTAAAAATAAAAAAGACAAACAGAGATCAAAATAGAAAAGGCAGAAAGTTCCAAAGGTAACTGGATAAGGTAAAAAAGAAAAATTAGAAAACCAGAAAATATAATTATATGTAGAAGTCTATTATAAAATAAACATGGCCTTTGAGATCTGTGGAGAGGAATTATTCAATAAATGGTATTAGAACAAGTGGTGAACTACTTGGGGAAGAAACAAAGTTAATTTCCTACTTGAGTCCCCATTAGTGAAATAAATTCTAAAGTGATTCAAGGGTTAAATTGTTACCATAGATCATAAAACAATCACAGCATACATACATAAATACTTATTCTAAGCATAAAAGAAAAAGAGATTTCAGAATATAAATGTAAGAACATAACTGAAATTAGAAAGATATCAAATTTGCGGAACAATATCATTATATACCAATGGGAAAAGAAAAACACCTTTTTTTTTAGCTCCCTGCAACCTCTACCTCCCTGGTTCAAGCAATTCTCCTGCCTCAGCCTCCTGAGTAGCTGGTACTACAGCTGTGTGCCACTATATCCTGCTAATTTTTTGTATTTTTAGAAGAGCTGGGGTTTCACCGTGTTAGACAGGAAGGTCTCCATCTCCTGACCTTGTGATCCTCCCACCTTGGCTTCCCAAAGTGTTGGGATTACAGGCATTGGCCACCATGCCCAGCCTAAAAAACATTTTTTTTTTAGACAGAGTTTCACTCTTGTTGCCCAGGCTGGAGTGCAATGGTACAATCTCACCTCACTGCAACCTCCACCTCCCAGGCTCAAATGATTCTCCTGCCTGAGCCTCCCAACTAGCTGGGATTACAGGCATGCGCCACCATGACCAACTATTTTGTATTTTTAGTAGAGACGAGGTTTCTCTATGCTGGTCAGGCTGGTCTTGATCTCCCCACCTCAGGTGATCCACCAAACTCAGGCTCCGAAAGTGCTGGAATTGCAGGCGTGAGCCACCAAGCTCAGCTGAAAAAATCTTAAACAGAAAAATGGCAAGAAAATAAAGTGGCATTTCTCTCTCTCTCCTTCTTTCAAACACACACACACACATACACACACACACACACACACATGATTAATAAACACATGAAAAAATTCAATTTACTGATAGCAAAAGAAATATAAATATGTAGATGAAATAGAAACATAATGAAATGTCAAGAATAATCATTGAATTCACAATACCCAGAGCGAAATAGAGGCATCTATGAGAGGTGATATGCACAAGAATGACTTACTCTGGGCCAGGCGTGGTGGCTCATGCCTGTAATCCCAGCACTCTGGGAGGCCGAGGCGGGCGGATCACCTGAGGTCAGGAGTTCAAGAGTAGCCTGACCAACATGGTGAAACCCCATCTTTTAGAAAAAAAAAGAAAGAATGACTTACATTGAACAACTGTTATGGAGAGCAGTTTGCTACTATATATCCACATTCTTAAAACCATTTACAATATTTGACTTCAACTTTTCATCTCCAAGATGTGATCCTAAAAATGGCACATAGATGGACTCCTCCAAAAGGATACTCACTGCAGTGGAAAAAGTGGAAAGAAACCAAGTGCCCGAGAACAGAGCTGGTGGAGAACAGTGACTCAGAAAAACACCTGGTGAGCCAGCAAGGTAGAAGGTGAAGTCACCTGAGCAAATGATCACGTGTCATTACATAGTGAAGCAGGCTATGAAATGCGTGATTCCCATGATGTGGAGAGAGACGCTCAGAACACACTGAAGGTTTTGTACCAAATAACAAGTCATTTTAGATTGGTAAGATTATGACAATTTTCTTCTTTGGAGTTTCCCTCTTATTTTCTAAATTTTCTACAATAAAATGTATGGGGTTTATAGCCAGAAAGAAAGAATGAAATTCTTTAAAAACAACTCAAAACTTCGATATATTCAGCTCAAGCCAGGACTTGGAGTGGCACTTATTCTGTTTCATTCTTCCTTTGTATAACCTTCAACTCAAAATCATTGTGAAACCTAAATGTTTTTCCCCAAAAAAGCCAGCCTTGTTGACAGTATTTGCACTCCCTTCAAGCAGAAAGAGGGTTCCGGGGGGACTGAGGATCACTAGAATCTTGGAGATATTGTTTCACTGAGTCACAAAGGAGAGTCAACAGGGACAAGCAAAAATCTTTTCCCATTCTCTTGGTTGCCAGTTCACTCTCTAATGATTGTTTCTTTTACTGTACACAAGCTCTAGGGTTTAATTAGGTCCCATTTTTCTATATTAGCTTTTGTTGCCAATACTTTTGGTGTTTAAGTCATGAAGTCCTTGCCTATGTCTTGAATGGTTTTGCCTAGGTTTCCTTCTAGGATTTTTATGGTGTTAGGCCTTATGTTTAAATCTTTAATCCATCTGGAGTTAATTTTAGTGTGAGGTGTCAGGAAGGGGTCCAGGAAACCTAAACTTTTTTCCCAAAAAAGCCAGCCTTGTTGACGGTATTTTCACTCCCTTCTTGCAGAAAGAGGGCTCCGGGAAGAGGGAGGATCACTAGAATCTTGGAGATCTTGTTCACTGAGTCACAAAGCAGGAGAGTCAACAGGGACAAGCAAGGCTGCAGCCAAGGACAAGTGACATGTGCAAAATCCCCAAATCTTCTGCAGCTCTAGAGCAAAGGCACAAGATTGAACAACTGGGGATGGAGTTCAAACATGGTAACAGCAGAGAGAAAATTATTTCGTTAAGAGATTTCCTACTTGATAGTATCTCAGAAATAGCCTGACACTGACTCTCTCTCTCTCTCTCTCTCTCTGAAGCTCAGTTTTCCTCCCCTGTAAAAAGAGGGGTTCTCCCCCTTGGGTAAGCATTAGAGTTACCTGAGGAGTGAATAAGAAACACACAATCTCAGGCTCATTGAAGAAAGAAACAGCCAGTGCCTCCGTATCTTTACCTACATGAGAGCCCAGGAACAATGCTCAACCCAGTGCTGCTTTAATGTGCATATAAATTCCTGGGAGATTTTTGTTTGTTTGTTTTTTGAGATGGAGTCTTGTTCTATCACCCAGACTAGAGTGCAGTGGCGCAATCTCGGCTCACTGTAACCTCTGACTCCTGAGTTCAAGCGATTCCCCTGCCTCAGCCTCCCAAATAGCTGGGATTACAGGTGTGCACCACAAGGCCTGCCTAATTTTTG
>NW_022441875.1:0-5021 GCF_009761245.1 Sapajus apella
AGTCAGGCTGGTCTCGAACTCCTGACCTTGTGATCCATCTGCCTCAGCCTCCCAAAGTGCTGGGATTACAGGTGTGAGCCCCCACGCCCGGCTAAATTCTTGCATTTAGTGGATTATTGGATCCCCATCACAATGCAGTTGGGTAGGTAATGTTACCCCATTTTACCGATGGGGAAGCAGAGGCCTTGTTTAAGTAGCTTTCCTGAGGTCACACAGCTACTAAGTGGAGGAGGCAAGTGGGAGGGATTAAAATCCAGCTATTTGTTTCTGTTCCTGAGGAGAAAAAAAAATTTAGTTGTGTCTGTTTTTTTGTTTTTTTAAGACGGGGTTTCACCACGTTGGTCAGGCTGGTCTTAAACTCCCGACCTCAGGTGATCCGCCTGCCTTGGCCTCCAGAGTGCTTGGATTACAGGCGTGAGCCACAATGCACAGCCTATATCTGGTTTTAAGGTCTATTCATGTGCCTTTAGCTTTCTCTTAAGTGACACAATCACAATTTTTTTTTTTTTTTTTAGACAGAGTCTTGCCCTGTCTACCAGGCTGGAAGTGCAGTGGCACAATCTCAGCTCATTGCAACGTCTGCATCCTGGTTCAAGCGATTCTCCTGTCTCAGCCCCATGAGTAGCTGGGATTACAGGTACGCACTACCACACCCGGCTAATTTTTGTAGTTTTATTAGGGATGGAGTTCTCCATGTTAGTCAGGCTGGTCTTGAACTCTCAACCTCAGGTGATCTGCCTGCTTTAGGCTTTCAAAGTTTTTTTTGTTTGTAGGAGCACTTCCTCCTCTTTTTTATTTATTTATTTATTATTATTACTCGAGACAGAGTTTTGCTGTGTCACCCAGGCTGGAGTGCAGTGGTACGATCTCAGCTTACCGCAACCTCTGCCTCCCAGGTTTAAGTGATTCTCCTGCCTCAGCCTCTCAGGTAGCTAGGATTACAGGCACATGCCACTATGCCTGGCTAATTTTTTGTATTTTTAGTAGAGGCAGGGTTTCACTATGTTGGTGAGGCTGGTCTTGAACTCCTGACCTCGTGATACCCCCGCCTCGGCCTCCCAAAGTGCTGGGATTATAGGTGTGAGCCATTGCACCCAGCTAAACTTTCTTTAAATGAATGACGATTACATTGCTGTATGTATCACTGCTGTGCTTTAACTCCCTTTTTTTTTGAAATGAAGTTTCACTCTTGTTGCCCAGGCTGGAGTGCAATGGCATGATCTTGATTCACTGTAACCTCTGCCTCCCAGATTCAAGCAATTCTCCTGCCTCAGCCTCCTGAGTAGCTGGGATTACAGCCATGCACCACCATGCCTGACTAATTTTGTATTTTTAGTAGAGATGGAGTTTCTCCAAGGTGGTCAGGCTGGTCTTGAACTCCCAGCCTCAGGTGATCCGCATGCCTCGGCCTCTCAAAGTGCTCAGATTACAGGCATGAGCTACCGTGCTTGGCTGTTTTAACTTCTTAGTATCCCATAATGTTTCTTCCTTTTATCTGCCCGATCCCTCACTTCCCAGTTTTTCTGTTAGGCAGATTAAATTCATCAAAAAAAAAAAAAAGGAAAACTTTGTTGCAGGAGAATTTGTTGTTTGTGCTGTCAGATGCCAGGTCCTAATGGATTTAGAAGAAGATTGGATGGGACTCCTTCCTGAGGCAGCCACTTCATTGCTTCTTATCACCTTTGCGTAGTCTGTGCCTGTTGCATGTTAGAGGCTCAATAAATGTTTGCTGAAGGAATCATCCTGTTTATTGACAGCAAGATTAAGCCTGTGTTTTCATAGATAGCAAAACCTGCCCACTGTTCTACTTTGGTATCCTCTAATCTTTGCTTTCTATGCTCCAGACACATTATTAAACCCCTTTCCATTCAGGCAGTACTTGTAGATATTTCCACTGCCCAGAGTGCCCTTTCTCTTGTCTGGCCAACTCCTATACCGTCTTATAAGATTTAACTCTTCTTTCTGGGAAAATGAATTCTCATAAACCCAGCTGGAGTTAGTTACTTCTTCCTGTGTACAAACTTTTTTTTTTTTTTGAGACATAATCTCACTCCATCACCCAGGCTGGAGTGCAGTGGTGTGACCTCGGCTCACTGCAGCCTCCACCTCCCAGGTTCAAGTGATTCTCCTGTCTCAGTCTCTCTAGTAGCTGTGCCACCATGCCTGGTTAATTTTTTGTATTTTTAGTAGAGATGGGGTTTCACCATGTTGCCCCAGGCTGGTCTTGAACTCCTGGCCTTATATGATCTGCCTGGTTCTGAAGTGCTAGGGATTAACAGGCGTGAGCCACCACTTCCAGCCCCTGTGTACATTTTTATATGGAAGTTTGTTCAGCCTCTAGACAGCTTGAAAGGTGAAGACAAACCTCATCTCTTTCTGTCTCTATCCTCATTCTTTTCTGTGTCTTGCCCAGTGTCTGGCAATTTTGCTGAATGGATGGCTTGTAAATACTGTAGGAAGGTATGATACGGCAATCTGGAAGCACACCTGAGTAAACTCTGCTAATGGTTTTTAACATTCTCTATTCAGCCTAGACTGGGCTTTTGTGTAGGTGCACATGTGAGTGAGAGTCTGTTTTGGAACTGGTATGTAGAAGCAACATCTTTTGTAAACTTGGAAGGTTAGAAAATTCATTTTTACGGCTGGGTGCGGTAGCTCATGCCTGTAACCCTAGCACTTTGGGAGGCCAAAGTGGGTGGATTGCCTGAGGTTACAAGTTTGAGACCAGCCTGGCTAACATGATGAAAGCTTATCTCTACTAAAAATACAAAAATTAGTGGAACGTGATAGTGTGTGCCTGTATTCCCAGCTACTTGGGAGGCTGAGGCAGGGGAATTGCTTGAACTAGGAAGTCACAGGTTGCAGTGAGCTGAGATCGTGTCACTGCACTGCAGCCTGGTGATAGAGCGAGACTTCGTCTCAAAAAAAAGAAGTAGCTGGGTGTGGTGGTGGGCACCTGTAATCCGCAGCTACTTGGAAGTCTTAGACAGGAGAATCACTTGAACCCGGGAGGCGGGGGTTGCAGTGAGCCGAGATCACACCACTCCACTCCAGCCTGGGCAATACAGCAACACTCTGTCTCCAAAAAAATAAAAAAGAAAATTCATTTTTATTTGGAAGGGTTTTGAGGAGGTCAGCGGTACAGTCAGTTCAGCAGTTCTCTGCCAGGAATAGGGAACTTGGCAATTGGAATGACTAGAGGCTCTTGTTTGTTCAGGGGTTCATGTGGAGATGAGGGAGCCTCCTTGAGAATGGTAGAAGGGAATGGGGAGTAACTGGAAGAGAAGGGCTCCTGCTGGGGGAACTGGATGTGGTATTTGGGAAAAATGACCTAAAGCACATAATAATTCAGTTCTGTGTACCCTACTGTCTTCTCTGCAGACACTGACTGAGCCATCATGGAGGTGGCTGAGACGAAAAGTCCTTTGAACCCCAGCTGTAAGATAATGACGTTCAGACCCTCCATGGAGGAGCTCCGGGAGTTCAACAAATACCTTGCATACAGGAAGTCTAAAGGAGCCCACCGAGCAGGTCTTGCAAAGGTGATTATCCTCAGATGCTTCAAATGAAACACAGTCACATGGGCTTTATGTTCTTAGTTTTTATGATGTGGGACATTGTTTCCAAAGGAAGAAATTTACAAAATCTTTGTTCTTGTTAATCCATGTGGAACATTTGATTTCTTTAAATAATAATTATCTTATTTTCCTTTTAACTATAACTGTTTATACTAGGTTGTGTTCTCTAAGGCTTAAAAACAATCAAAACCAACCAAGGGTGGCTCGTAGAAACCAAGGAGATCCAGGTATGGGTTTCAGAGGTGTGAGAGTATTCATAGATTTCGTCAGTTTGTGGACAATTATTAAACTGAAGCTTAACCACGATTTCTCTCTCCCTTCCTTCTTCTTTCCTTCTATGTTTTTTCTTTTCTTTTTTATATAACAGTTATTGATATAATTTACCATATAATACACACTATATACTGCATCCATTTAAAGTGTGCAATTCATTGGTTTTGAGTACATTCACAGAATTGTGCAACCATCACCTCTATTGAATTCCATAACATTTTTGTCATCCTTCAAAGAAAGTTGTATGCATTATGCAGTCATTCCACATTCTCTGCTATCACCCCCAGCCCATAGGCAACCACAAACTGACTTATTCTCTCTCTACACTTGCCTATTCTCTTTTATTTCTGGTTGTTTACCAAATGTGGAGAGTGCCTGCCATGTGCCAGACACTGTGCCAGGTGCTAGGGGTAGGGATGTTGGGGAGCAGAACAGGCAGTGTTCTTGCCCCATGGAGCTTACATTCTAGTAGGAGCATCTTAGGATGATGAGATAAGGACATTTCAGCACAGATTCAAAGGATAAAAAGAACCCAGCTTTTTCAAGATATGGGGACAGAAAGAATAGCAAGCCCAGAGGCCTGGAGGCTGACCTGAGTTTTGTGGGTGGGAGGAATAGGAAAGTGGCCAGTGGGCTTCTCTAGCCATCATAAGACATTTGGGATTTTAAGTGTAGAGGGAAGCACTGACAGGCTTAAAGTGAGAGAGGAAGATGTGGTTGTTGTTTGTTTCTTTCTTTTGCTATTTTTGTGACATTATTTTGAACAGATCACATTGGCTCCTAGGTGAAGAATGAATTTGGTGTTGTGGGGGGCAGAGCACAAGTAAAGCATCTTGTCTGGGATGGTTGTGTTTATCTAGTGAGGAGCTGATGGTGACCCAGACCAGTGAAGGTGGGTTAAGTTGTCTTTGGTCTGGATATGTTTGAAAATACTCATCTTTTTCTTATTCTTACAAGTGCCAGATAATATTCTTAAAAAAAAATGATAGTGACTTAAGCACTTCGGGTATGAGTGACATGCCCCGAGTCATAGGGGTGGTCAGGGAGGTGCTGAGGACTGCATTGCACATTTGGGTGCATAGGTCCAAAGTAAGCCCTTTGAAAGAGAGATCCACTATATGATATAATTCATCATCCAACCTGAGATGGTTTGTGTGTCCCTTCTATAAT
>NW_022441876.1:0-740 GCF_009761245.1 Sapajus apella
AGGCCGAATAGACAAAACCAAAACACAGTTGCCCATGCTGAAGTTCTTTGCTACTAAGCCAGAACTAAGTTGCTTATCCAACCTTCTAAGAAATCAGGAGAGGCTGAGAGGTAATAGCCAAATGCCCAACAGGCCAGTTTTAGCTGACACGATGAGAAAGTCCCTTCTGCTTTAACTTTTATAAGCAAAGTCACCTGGAAAAGACCAATTCAGCTTCTGTTCTGTGTTTCTGCTTTCCTGCACTGTTTTCTATCTATAAAGGCAAACTTCTCTGGTCAGCTGTTTAGGACACTCCATCTATTTTATGGAATGAGGTGTTGCCAGATTCTAGACTCATAAGTAAAAGTCAATCAAGGGCCGGGCGTGGTGGCCCATGCCTGTAATCCTAGCACTTTGGGAGGCTGAGACAGGTGGATTGCCTGAGCTCAGGAGTTTGAAACCACCCTTAGCAACATGGTGAAACCTGTTCTCTACTAAAATACCAAAAAATCAGTTGAGCATGGTGGCACTTGCCTGTAATCCCAGCTACTCGGGAGGCTGAGGTGGGAGAATCACTTGAGCCCCGGAGGCAGAGGTTGCAGTGAGCCAAGATTGTGCCCTGGCACTCCAGCTTGGGCGACAGTGTGACACTCTGTCTCAAAATGAAAAAAAAAAAAAAAAAAAAAAAAAAAAAGTCAAATAAAATTTTTAAGCAAAATATTTTTTAATTTTGTTTTTTGACAATGGGAATGAAAGTATTT
>NW_022441876.1:840-5021 GCF_009761245.1 Sapajus apella
AACTAAATATGTTGTAATTTTGTCTTTGACAATGGGAATGAAAGCACTTATTCTGTAAGATTCCTAAAATTAATTATGAAGTGATGCTACTTGAAGTAGTATGTGACTCATATAAGAATAGACAGATAGGGGCTGGGAGAGGTGGCTCATGCCTGTCATCCCAACACTATGGGAGGCTGACGTGGGTGGATTACCCAAGGTCGGGAGTTTGAGACCAGCCTAACCAATAGGCAGAAACCTTGTCTCTACTAAAAATACAAAATTAGGCCAGCATGGTGTTGCATGCCTGAAATCCCAGCTACTCGGGAGGCTGTGGCAGGAGAATTGCTTGAACCCAGGAGGTGGAGGTTGTAGTGACTGACTTGAGATAGCACCGTTGTACTACAGCCTGGGCAACAAGAACAAAACTCCATCGCGAAAAAAAATGAAAAGAATAGAAAGATAGGGAGGGCACCATGGCTCACTCCTGTAATTTCAGCAGTTTGAGAGGCTGAGGCCGGCAGATCACTTGAGCTCAAGAGTTCAAAATCAGCCTGGGCAACATGGTGAAACCCCATTGCTACCAAAAATACAAAAATTAAGGCTGGGCGTGGTGGCTCACACCTATAATCTCAACACTTTGGGAGGCCAGGAGGGGCAGATCACCTGAGATTGGGAGTTTGAGACCAGCCTGACCAACATGGAGAAACCTGGTCTCTACTAAAAACAAAATTAGCCAGGTGCGGTGGTGCATGCCTGTAATCCCAGCTACTCAGGAGGCTGAAGCACTTGACCCCATGAGGTAGAGACTGTGGTGAGCCGAGATCGTGCCATTGCTCTCCAGCCTGGGCAACAAGAACAAAACACCGTGTCAAAAAAATAAATAAATAAATCCTACAAAAATTAGGTGGGCGTGGTGGTATGTTCTCTAATCTCAGCTACTTGGGAGGCTGAGATGGGAGAATCGCTTGAGCCCAGGGAGTTTGAGGCTGCTGAGAGCCAAGATAGCCCCACTGTACTCCAGCCTGAGTGACAGAGTGAAACATTGTCTTTAAAAATAAAAAAGACAAACAGAGATCAAAATAGAAAAGGCAGAAAGTTCCAAAGGTAACTGGATAAGGTAAAAAAGAAAAATTAGAAAACCAGAAAATATAATTATATGTAGAAGTCTATTATAAAATAAACATGGCCTTTGAGATCTGTGGAGAGGAATTATTCAATAAATGGTATTAGAACAAGTGGTGAACTACTTGGGGAAGAAACAAAGTTAATTTCCTACTTGAGTCCCCATTAGTGAAATAAATTCTAAAGTGATTCAAGGGTTAAATTGTTACCATAGATCATAAAACAATCACAGCATACATACATAAATACTTATTCTAAGCATAAAAGAAAAAGAGATTTCAGAATATAAATGTAAGAACATAACTGAAATTAGAAAGATATCAAATTTGCGGAACAATATCATTATATACCAATGGGAAAAGAAAAACACCTTTTTTTTTAGCTCCCTGCAACCTCTACCTCCCTGGTTCAAGCAATTCTCCTGCCTCAGCCTCCTGAGTAGCTGGTACTACAGCTGTGTGCCACTATATCCTGCTAATTTTTTGTATTTTTAGAAGAGCTGGGGTTTCACCGTGTTAGACAGGAAGGTCTCCATCTCCTGACCTTGTGATCCTCCCACCTTGGCTTCCCAAAGTGTTGGGATTACAGGCATTGGCCACCATGCCCAGCCTAAAAAACATTTTTTTTTTAGACAGAGTTTCACTCTTGTTGCCCAGGCTGGAGTGCAATGGTACAATCTCACCTCACTGCAACCTCCACCTCCCAGGCTCAAATGATTCTCCTGCCTGAGCCTCCCAACTAGCTGGGATTACAGGCATGCGCCACCATGACCAGCTATTTTGTATTTTTAGTAGAGACGAGGTTTCTCTATGCTGGTCAGGCTGGTCTTGATCTCCCCACCTCAGGTGATCCACCAAACTCAGGCTCCGAAAGTGCTGGAATTGCAGGCGTGAGCCACCAAGCTCAGCTGAAAAAATCTTAAACAGAAAAATGGCAAGAAAATAAAGTGGCATTTCTCTCTCTCTCCTTCTTTCAAACACACACACACACATACACACACACACACACACACATGATTAATAAACACATGAAAAAATTCAATTTACTGATAGCAAAAGAAATATAAATATGTAGATGAAATAGAAACATAATGAAATGTCAAGAATAATCATTGAATTCACAATACCCAGAGCGAAATAGAGGCATCTATGAGAGGTGATATGCACAAGAATGACTTACTCTGGGCCAGGCGTGGTGGCTCATGCCTGTAATCCCAGCACTCTGGGAGGCCGAGGCGGGCGGATCACCTGAGGTCAGGAGTTCAAGAGTAGCCTGACCAACATGGTGAAACCCCATCTTTTAGAAAAAAAAAGAAAGAATGACTTACATTGAACAACTGTTATGGAGAGCAGTTTGCTACTATATATCCACATTCTTAAAACCATTTACAATATTTGACTTCAACTTTTCATCTCCAAGATGTGATCCTAAAAATGGCACATAGATGGACTCCTCCAAAAGGATACTCACTGCAGTGGAAAAAGTGGAAAGAAACCAAGTGCCCGAGAACAGAGCTGGTGGAGAACAGTGACTCAGAAAAACACCTGGTGAGCCAGCAAGGTAGAAGGTGAAGTCACCTGAGCAAATGATCACGTGTCATTACATAGTGAAGCAGGCTATGAAATGCGTGATTCCCATGATGTGGAGAGAGACGCTCAGAACACACTGAAGGTTTTGTACCAAATAACAAGTCATTTTAGATTGGTAAGATTATGACAATTTTCTTCTTTGGAGTTTCCCTCTTATTTTCTAAATTTTCTACAATAAAATGTATGGGGTTTATAGCCAGAAAGAAAGAATGAAATTCTTTAAAAACAACTCAAAACTTCGATATATTCAGCTCAAGCCAGGACTTGGAGTGGCACTTATTCTGTTTCATTCTTCCTTTGTATAACCTTCAACTCAAAATCATTGTGAAACCTAAATGTTTTTCCCCAAAAAAGCCAGCCTTGTTGACAGTATTTGCACTCCCTTCAAGCAGAAAGAGGGTTCCGGGGGGACTGAGGATCACTAGAATCTTGGAGATATTGTTTCACTGAGTCACAAAGGAGAGTCAACAGGGACAAGCAAAAATCTTTTCCCATTCTCTTGGTTGCCAGTTCACTCTCTAATGATTGTTTCTTTTACTGTACACAAGCTCTAGGGTTTAATTAGGTCCCATTTTTCTATATTAGCTTTTGTTGCCAATACTTTTGGTGTTTAAGTCATGAAGTCCTTGCCTATGTCTTGAATGGTTTTGCCTAGGTTTCCTTCTAGGATTTTTATGGTGTTAGGCCTTATGTTTAAATCTTTAATCCATCTGGAGTTAATTTTAGTGTGAGGTGTCAGGAAGGGGTCCAGGAAACCTAAACTTTTTTCCCAAAAAAGCCAGCCTTGTTGACGGTATTTTCACTCCCTTCTTGCAGAAAGAGGGCTCCGGGAAGAGGGAGGATCACTAGAACCTTGGAGATCTTGTTCACTGAGTCACAAAGCAGGAGAGTCAACAGGGACAAGCAAGGCTGCAGCCAAGGACAAGTGACATGTGCAAAATCCCCAAATCTTCTGCAGCTCTAGAGCAAAGGCACAAGATTGAACAACTGGGGATGGAGTTCAAACATGGTAACAGCAGAGAGAAAATTATTTCGTTAAGAGATTTCCTACTTGATAGTATCTCAGAAATAGCCTGACACTGACTCTCTCTCTCTCTCTCTCTCTCTGAAGCTCAGTTTTCCTCCCCTGTAAAAAGAGGGGTTCTCCCCCTTGGGTAAGCATTAGAGTTACCTGAGGAGTGAATAAGAAACACACAATCTCAGGCTCATTGAAGAAAGAAACAGCCAGTGCCTCCGTATCTTTACCTACATGAGAGCCCAGGAACAATGCTCAACCCAGTGCTGCTTTAATGTGCATATAAATTCCTGGGAGATTTTTGTTTGTTTGTTTTTTGAGATGGAGTCTTGTTCTATCACCCAGACTAGAGTGCAGTGGCGCAATCTCGGCTCACTGTAACCTCTGACTCCTGAGTTCAAGCGATTCCCCTGCCTCAGCCTCCCAAATAGCTGGGATTACAGGTGTGCACCACAAGGCCTGCCTAATTTTTG
>NW_022441877.1:0-4249 GCF_009761245.1 Sapajus apella
TTTCCATTGTTTCCTCTCTGACTTATTTCCTTTACTTATATTTATCACTATTATATTTTATGATGATTAATTTTTAGCTTTTTCCAGTTTATTTTAGATTGTCTTTGTTTTTTGGTACTTATATTTATTTGTTTTGAGGCTTCATTTTCACCTGATTTTAGATGCATCTATTTCCATGATGATTTGCTGTTTGCTATGGGGGGTTATCTCTAGGTACCGGGGGGTTATCTCTAGGTACCGAGTGGCTATTACTTATTTGGGATCCAGTGGATTCCCAGACATGTAAGGTCGCATCTAACTGGGCGTATAACTCTTTCCACACACGGCTTTTGTGATTTTCAGGCACAGACAGCAGTGTTGCCGCAGTGTACTGTGGATATCACAGGATCCCCACAGATTGTCCTTAAATACTTGCCTATGTTACATTTAAAAGTACTACTTTGGGAATAACTGCTGAAAAGAAAGAACTCTTCATTTTCCTTACCGATAGTTAAGAACATTGTCCTCATATAAAAGCATGTCAGCCGTATTATGCCCTCAGTCCTCTCGGTGAGCAATTTGAAAACAGATTCCTAAGCCGAGGCTTTACAGGTGTTTCTCCTTATCTGCAGGGGGTTGGTTTCAGGCCCCCACAGATGCCAGCATCTGAGAACGCTCAAGTCCCTGATGTAAAGTGGCACAGCATTTGCATATAAGCCATGCTCATGCTCTTGTGGACTTGAAATCATGTCAGATTTCTTCTCACAGCCTGTAGGAGGGAAGTGCTGTGTAAACAGTTGTTATCCTCTCTGAGAGCCCCAACCCGCACCCACCTTGCCTTATGCCTCTCTTCCATGTGACTTTTCCTGACCTGTATCCTTTAATACGAAATAAACCTGTGCATGTACGTAGAGTGCTTTTCTGAGATCTGAGTCATTCTGGGGGACCTGAGGGGGTATTGTGGGAACTCCTGAATTGCCGTCTGCCAGGCAGAAACCTGGGCAGCTTGGCCACCCTGTTGGTGGCATGTAAGTGAGGGCAGTGTTGTGGGAGCAAGGGTGTAATCATACACCTGTCAGCCATTCGTATCTCATCCTTTGAGAAATGTCTATTCAGGTCTGTTGCCCATTTCTAATGAGATGATTTGGTTTTGCTGTTGACTGCAGTTTCTTACTTATTCTGAATATTAATTTCTCATGGGATGGATGGTTTCCAAGTATTTTTTCCCACTCTGTAGGTCATCTCTTCACTCTGCTGGTTGTTTCTCTGCTGTGCAGAGACTTTTTAACTTGTTTTGGTCCCTTTTGTATATTTTTGCTTTTGTTGTCTGTGCTTTTGAGATCTTACCCAGAATCTTAGCCCAGCCCAGACCAATGTCCAGAGAATTTCTCAGTGTTTTCTTCTAGCAGTTTTACACTTTCGGGTCCTCCATTAAAGTCTTTAATCCAATTTGAAGTTTTGCTTATGGCCTAGTTTTTTTCTTCTGCTTTCAAATATTCAGTTTTCCCTCACCATTTATTAATTAAAGAGACTATCTTGGCCAAGTATGGCAGCAAACGCCTGCAATCCCAGCACTTTGGGATTGCCTGAGCCCAGGCTTTGGGAGGTCAAGGCAGGCAGATTGCCTGAGCTCAGGATTTTGAGACCAGCCTGGGCAACACGGTGAAACCCTGCCTCTACTAAAATACAAAAAATTAGCTGGGCGTGACGGCATGCACCTGTAGTTCTAGCTACTCAGGAGGCTGAGGCAGGAGAATTGCAAGAACCTGGGAAGTGGAGGTTGCAGTGAGCTGAGATTGTACCATAGCACTCCAGCCTGGGCAACAGAGCGAGACTCCATCTCAAAAAAAAAAAAAAAAAGAGAGAGAGAGAGACTGTCTTTCCCCAGTGTATGTTCTTTTTTTTTTTTTTGAGACGGAGTTTCACTCATGTTACCCAGGCTGGAGTGCAATGGTGCGATCTCGGCTCACCGCAACCTCCGCCTCCTGGGTTCAGGCAATTCTCCTGCCTCAGCCTCCTGAGTAGCTGGGATTACAGGCACGCACCACCATGCCCAGCTAATTTTTTGTATTTTTAATAGAGACGGGGTTTCACCATGTTGACCAGGATGGTCTCGATCTCTTGACCTCGTGATCCACCCGCCTCGGCCTCCCAAAGTGCTGGGATTACAGGCTTGAGCCACCGCACCCGGCCCTCCAGTATATGTTCTTATTGTCTTTGGTAAAAACGAGTTGGCTGTGGCCAGGTAAAGTGGCTCACACTTATAATCCCAGCACTTTGGGAGGCTGAGGTGGACAGATCATCTGAGGTCAGGAGTTTGAGACCAGCCTTACCAACATGGTGAAACCCCATCTCTACTAAAAATACAAAAATTATCTGAGCATGGTGGCGGGCACCTGTAATCCCAACTACTCCAGAGGCTGAGGCAGGAAGATCACTTGAACCTGGAAGGTGGAGGTTGCAGGGAGCCGAGATCGTGCCATTGCACTCCAGCCTGGGCAACATGGCAAGACTCCATCTCAAAAAAAAAAAAAAAATGATTTGGCTGTAAATGTGTGGATTTATTTCCGGGTTCTCTGTGTTCCATTTGCCTCTGTATCTGTCCCTATGCCAGCACCACACATTCTGATTACTGTAACTTTGTAGTATATTTTGAGGTCAGGTAGTGTAATACCTCCAGCTTTTCTCTTTTTCCTCAAGATTTCTTTGGCTATTCAGGGTCTTCTGTGGTTACATATGAATTTTAGGATTGTTTATTTCTGTGAAAAATTTTACTGGTTTTTTGAAAAAGACTGAATTAAATGTATAGATTGCTTTGGGCATTATGGATACTGTAACAAAATCAAATTTTCCAATTCATAAACATATTTTTTTTTTTTTTTGAGGCAGAGTCTGACTCTGTTGCCCAGCCTGGAGTGCTGTGGTGCAATCTCAGCTTGCTGCAGCCTCTATCTCCTGGGTTCAAGTGATTCTCCTGCCTCAGCCTCCGAGTAGCTGGATCTACAGGTGTGTACCACCACACCCGGCTAATTTTTGCATTTTTAGTAGAGGTGTGTTGGCCAGGATGGTCTCGATCTCCTGACCTTGTGATCCACCCACCTCGGCCTCCCAAAGTGCTGGAATTACAGGCGTGAGCCACTGATATCTTTCCTTTTTTATGTCCTTTTAAATATTTTTGGCATTTTATAATTTTAGTGTGAAGATCTTTCATTTTTTTGGTAAAACTTTTTCTAGACATTTTATTTTATGTAGCTATTGTGAATGGGATTGCTTTCTTGATTTCTAGAATGCATGCTGTTGATATATAGAAATGCTACTGATTTTTGTATTTTGATTCTGTATTCTGCAAATTGACTGAATGTCAGCTTTAACAGTTTATTGGCGGGGTCTCTTAAGTTTATCTGAATGTAAGACAGTGTCATCTGCAACGAGGAAAACTTGGCTTCTTCCTTTCCAAATGGCCATTATTGCTTTCTGTTGTTTAATTGCTCTTCCTAAAATTAATGTTGAATAAAAGCGGTGACAGTGGACTGGGTGCGGTGGCTCACCCCTGTAATCCCAGCACTTTGGGAGGCCAAGGTGGGTGGATCACCTGAGGTCAGGAGTTCAAGGCTAGCCTGACCAATATGATGAAACCCCATCTCTACTACAAATATGAAAATTAGCTGGGTGTGGTGACATGAGCCTGTAATTCCAGCTATTCCAGAGGCTGAGGCAGGAGAATTGTTTGAAGCTGGGGGGCAGAGGTTGCAGTGAGCCGAGATCGCACCATTGCACTCCAGCCTGGGCAACAAGAGCAAAACTTGGTCTCAAAAAAAAAAAAAAAAGTGGTGACGACAGTGTTCATCTCTCTTATTCCCAATGTTAGAGGAAAGATTTTCAACTTTTCACCATTCAGTACAGTGTTAGCTCTTGGTTTTTCAGACGTGGCTTTTATTATTTTCAAGTGTGTTCCTTCTATACCCAGTTCCTGAGACTTTTATACTGAAGTTCTACTGAATTTTATCAAATGCTTTTTATGTATCTATTGAGATGATCATGTGGATTTTGTCCTTCATTCTATTGATGTATCAAGCTGAATAATTTGTGTATGGTTGACTCATCCTTGCATCCCTGGGATAAATTCAACTTGATCATGGTTTATTCTTTTTTTACTTTATTTGTTTGAGACAGAGTCTCGCTCTGTCACCCAGGCTGGAGTGCAGTGGTGCAGTCTTGGCTCACTGCAACCTCTGTCTCCTGGGTTCAAGAGATTCTTCTGCCTCAGCCT
>NW_022441877.1:4349-5021 GCF_009761245.1 Sapajus apella
TCTGTTTGCTATTATTTTCTTGGTGATTTTGCATCTATGTTCATCAGGGATAATGGCATGCAGTTATCTATTTTTGTTGTGTCCTGGTCTGTTTTCCTTTTTTTAAATCAGGATAATGCTTGCCTTGTAGAATGCATTATGAAGAATTTCCTCCACTTCAACATTTTAGAATAGTGTAAGAACGGATGTAGATTTTCTATCGTATTTGATAGCATTCAGCAATGAAAACATAAGTGCTGGGCCTTCTCTGCTGGGAATCTTTATTACTGACTCAGTCTTGTTACTCCTTATTCTGCTCAGGTTTTCTGTTTCTTCCTACTGCAATTTTGTCTACCTTTTTGAAAAAAAATGACTTCTTGTTTTATTGATTTTTTTTTTTTTGAGACAAAGTCTCACTCTCTCTCCCAGGCTGGAGTGCAATGACACAACCTCAGGCACTGCAACCTCTGCCTCCTGGCTTCAAGCAATTCTCCTGCCTCAGCCTCCCAAGTAGCTGGGATTACAAGCACCCGCCACCATGCCTAGCTAATTTGATATTCTTATAGTATCCATAATGCCCAAAGCTGGGATTACAGGTGTGGGCCACCATGCCCAGATAATTTTTTTTATTTTTAGTAGAGATATGGTTACAGCATGTTGGCCAGGCTGGTCTCAAACCCCTGACCTCAAGTG
>NW_022441878.1:0-5019 GCF_009761245.1 Sapajus apella
TAGACTGACAGGTATCTGCAGTGGCTTTTTCTGCTAGAGATGTTTGAGAACAAAGCTTCCTTTCCATAGTGGTCCCTAAAACATTCCCCCCAGCATTAGCATATTGGAGAGATATTTTCTTGGTAGTCACCTCCTCCAGGCATGACTCTCCCAGATGTTGTGTTGTCTGCCCAGGGAAGACTTGATGAGGGATTTTTGAGCCCCTGATTCTGCCCAGAATGTCCTAGATAGTGATCTCCAGCTTTGTGGCAGATGTCTCTGAAGTGAATTGTCTAGCTCCTCCATTTGTAATTGTCTCTTTAGATCATCCACTCCTGGAATCTCAGGGCATGGGTTTTCCACAAGGTTAGCTGTCTTATCAGAGCTTTGATTATGAAGAGCCAACGGAGGAGTTAAAGATTGCATCATAGTAGGGTCTAGATAGGTCTCTTCAGGCTGCAAAATATCTGTCCCAAGGTTTTTTACATCCAAAGCTCTGGATACTCTCTGTACCCCAGAATCCCAAAGTCCTCCTAATTCAGATGCTGTTTTGACAGAGCTTGAATTATTTAAGTGAGGTGGAAGAGCTTTGTGGAACCTAGAGAAGTCAGTCCCTATTTGTAACTCTTCTGATGTTAACTTTATTGAAAGACTCACGCTTTGAATGAAGAGACCTTCCAAACAGGCTTTGTGTGAGCAACATGGCTGTTTATTCACCTGGGTGCAGGTGGGCTGAGGCCAAAAAGGGCATTAGCAAAGGGCAGTGGGATAGGAGTTGGTTTTATAGGTTTGGGTAGTTTTCTGGGGGGCGGGAGTGTTGCAGACTAAGTTCAGTTACAGTGGTGGGGAGTAGGGGCAGCCAGTTACAATGGAGGGTGGGGGTGAGATAGCGGGTTGGGTGAGAGGTATTTACATTATCATAAGAACAGTTAAGATGGTCGGGTTGGGTGAGGGGCTTGTTTGGGAAGCAGGAGCTGAGTGATCAGGGACAATGGCAAATGCAGGCAGTGGGTGGGAGACATTAGCCGAGGCAAGTAGGACTTTAGACTTTCAGGCTTCAGGCTTACATATGGAGACATGACGCACCTGTTTTTTTATATATAGGGAGAAAGAGTTAGACAAGAATGAGCAATAACAGGTTTTAGTCTGTGGGGGCAAAGTTTCTCAAGGCTTCTTCCAGTGGGATTGGGGGCAGGGTGGAAACCTAAAAATGGGAAAGAATTTAGACTGCTGGAGATTTTGGGGAAAGGGGTAGTATTGTGGGATCGTTAGAAAGAGCATTTGTCATATATTGACTGATTGGTTATCGCTTGTATACAATTTTGTAGGAATTCAGAGACTAATTGGAAAAACACAGAGTTTAAATAAGAGAAGGAGAAAGACAGTATTAGAGGTTAACTGTGTGGAGGGAGAGCTTTTGTTTTTACGGTATATGAGGAAGCGTGTGGTCTATAAGCAACCACTTTTATTAACAAGATTGGGTTTGAGCAGAGAATGGGAGCCAGATTAAGAGTGAAATATCAGCTGTAATTACCTGGAGGAAAAGTGTAAACCGGCAACTCAAAGCAGGGCATGTAAAAGTAAATGAGTACAGTGAATTTGAGCACAGTTAGACAGAAACTAATAGAAACAGACTTTTTGAGGTGTGTTTTAAGTAGTAGGGGCCACTGCATAAAGGTGGAGAAGGCGAGGGGCTGAAAGTAAGTGTGTGAGGTGTAAAGAGAAAACTTTGGGGGTTGTGAAAGCTAGAGAGTAAATGGGGCATAGCCTGTGATTTTGAGGGATTTTAAGACTATTAAGGCAGCAGCTGCTGCTGCACGTTGTCATGCGGGCCAGCCCAGGACTGTTAGGTAAGTTGTTTGGATAAAAAGGCTACAGGCCATGGGCCTGGCTCCTATGTGAGGATCCCAACCGCACTGCCCTGGATTTTAGCCGTATATAATGAAAAAGTATTGAGACAGGTTGGGGAGAGCTAGGAAGGGAGCAGTTTTTAGAGCTGTGTTTTAAGGAGAAAGGATTTAGGATTAATAGGGTTGGATAAGTTTTCTTTAGTGAGTTTATACAATGGCTTAGTTAGAATAGCAAAACCTGGTATCCAGAGGTGAAAGCAGCAACCATGCCCTGGAAGGAGAGAAGCTGTTGTTTAGTGGATGGGGTTGGGGTTTGGGAAATTAACTGGATACAGTTGGCAGAGAGAGCATGTGTATGCTGGTGAAAGATTATAACAGATGGGAAAGAAATTTGGGCTTTGGAAGGGGATACACGATACCCCTTTGAGTATAGATGCTGAAGAAGCAGGAGGGTGAATTAAAAGGCCATGTTGCAATAGACAGGTGATAACAGGCTTTACTTTTAAAGCCTGTTGTGGGATGGGGTACTGGGGCTGGGCAGGGTAAGGGTGGTTAGGTTTTAAGGGGATGATGAGGGGTGAGTGACTTGTAGCAACAGATGGGAAGGTGGTGTTTTACACCCTAGGGTTAAGATTGGGGAACATAAGGGGAGCTATTGAGGGAGGTACAGGTTTGGGGAGGAGGGCGGTAATGAGGTGTGGCTGTAGCCCAGGAGTAAAGGAGGCAGACAATTTTGCTAGGATATCTTGGCCTAACAGGGGAACTGGACAAGTGAGGATGATTAGGAAAGAATGTGGAAAGGAGTGTTGGCCTGATTGACACCAGACTTGGGGAGCTTTGAGAGGCCTGGAGGCCTTGCCATCAATTCCCATAACAGTTATGGAGACCAAGGAGGCTGGTCCTTGAAAAGGAGGCAGCGTGGAGTGGGTAGCCTCTGTGTTGATTAAGAAAAGGATGGACTTACCCTCCACCATAAGAGTTACCTGAAGTTCAGTGTCCGTGATGGTTCAGGGGGCTTCTGAGATGCTTGGGCTGCATTAGTCTTTAGCCACCAAGCCAAGGATTGGAGCTTCAGGAGCTGCGGGAGCAGCGACGTGAGTTGGACAGTCAACTTTCTGTGGGGGCCCCCACACAGATGGGGGAGGGCTTAGGAGAAATCCCAGGTTTGGGGCATTTCTTGGCCCAGTGGCCAGGATTCCCACACTTGAAGCAAGGTCCGGGCAGAGTGGCTGGATGCAATGCAATCTGGGCGCTTTTAAGTCTTTGTGAGCTGGTGATGTGGCTGGGGTTTGTCTTAGGCAAGAGGCAAGCATTTGTAGTTCTGAGATACGCTGCTGCTGGGCAGATTTTTCCCTATTATTGAACACCTTGAAGGTGAGGTTGCTTAATTCCTCTTGTGGGGTTTGAGGGCCAGATTTTAATTTTTGTACCTTTCTGTAATGTTGGGGTTGATTGGGTGATAAAATGCATATTAAGCATTTTTTAGGGGTAAGAGTAGAAGTAAGGATGACATTTAAGTTACTCCAGGTGAGATTATAGGACTGGGTTAAGTATTGGAGCATTTGATGAAAAGGAGCCTAACTCGTGGCCAATTTGGAAAGATTGGATAAAGGAAAAGGAATATGCGCCCTAACTATGCCTTTGGCCTTAGCCACCTCTGAAAGGGGGACTTGTTGGGGAGGGACAGAGGAAGTAGCCGAGAGACTAAACTGTGAGCTGGGCCTTGTATGAGGTGGGGAGGTGACAGGAGGGGCATAAGGAGGTGGGTTGGGGCAGAGAAAGAGAAGGAAGGCTCTGGAGGATGGGGTTAGGTTCTGGATTAGGGCCGGGTTCAGACAGCTGGGGAGGATAACGTTTGGAAAGGTTGATGGACAAGGATTCTGGCTTACTGGCAAAGGAAGGAGGGGCAGATGGAAGGGATGAGAAGGAGTAGAGATTAGGGAGGGATTGATGTGTAAAAAAATGCCTGGATGTAGGGAATTTCAGACCATTTACCCATGTTGCAACAAAAATTATCTTAACTTTTGTAAAATAGGGACAGTGAAAGTGCCATTTTTGGCCAATCGGAGCCATTGTTTAACTTGAATTGTGGCCATGCGGTGTTACAGAAGAAGATGAGACATTTGGGTCTCAGGTCAGGAGACAGTTGAAGAGGCTTGAGGTTTCCCAGGCCAGAGGAAAGAAGGGAGGGATAGAGGAGGGACGATTGTCCAGACACTCAACAGGGGTCCCTAGTTGAGCCGGGGTTGAACCTGGTCATTGGTGGGTGGTCAAAGAGAGTGTCCTCTACACTGACCTGCCACCAATATCAGCCATGAGCCTGGTGGGCGAGTGACTAGGGTGAACGTCTCCATGATAGTCAAACCCCTGGGGAAACTGGGTCCCTGGATCCGTGACCTGCATAGGATTTTCTGGTCATGAACCTCATGGAAGAACTTGACTTACCTGATTTTCCTTGTCTTTGCGGTGGAAAAAGGATGACGACGAAACTGAAAGGGAGAGGAAGTGGAAGGGAAAACACAAAAGGATAGGAAAGCAAAAAAGACAGACTGCTTACCAAAATAGCCGGTGGTGTGTGTCTGTGGGCTGGTCTGATAACCTCAGGTCAGTTGGTGGATCTCTTCATGGAGGCAGCACGAGAACAGGGACTGGGGTTTGGTCTCCCATAGGAGCTCCCCTGTCCTGGGTTTCTGGCACCAAATGTTGAAAAACACGTGCTTTGAATGAAGAGACCTTCCAAACAGGCTTTGTGTGAGCAACATGGCTGTTTATTCACCTGGGTGCAGGTGGGCTAAGGCCAAAAAGGGCATTAGCAAAGGGCAGTGGGATAGGAGTTGTTTTTATAGGTTTGGGTAGTTTTCTGGGGGGCGAGGGGTGTTGCAGAGTAAGTTCAGTTACAGTGGTGGGGGGTAGGGGCAGTCAGTTACAATGGAGGGTGGGGGTGAGATGGCAGGATGAGTGAGAGGTATTTACATTATCATAAGAACAATTAAGATGGCAGGGTTGAATGAGGGGTTTGTCCGGGAGGCAGGAGCTGGGCAATCAGGGACAAGGGTGAACCCAGGCAAGGGGTGGGAGATATTAGCCGAGGCAAGCAGGATGTCAGACTATCAGGCTCCAGGCTTGCATATGGAGACCTGACAAACTTCTCACAGTCCCTATTGTGACACACCTGTCCTAGATTCAAATC
>NW_022441879.1:0-5018 GCF_009761245.1 Sapajus apella
AGGGATGGTGCCCACTCAGCCGGACTCACCGTGGGCGGGATCTAACCAGGAAGAGGGATGGTGCCCACTCAGCCGGACTCACCGTGGGCGGATCTAACCAGAAAGAGGGATGGTGCCCACTCAGCCGGACTCACCCGTGGGCAGCAGTGCTCCGAGGCAGAGGTCAGGGCCAGGGCTGAGGTACCCATGGGGATGGATGAAGACCCCGGGGTGGGAGGGCTTGGAGAGGCTGGGTGCATTCCAGGCTGCATTTATTCATTTATTTAGGTTGGGCTTCACTTCACTAAGGGTTCAGAGTGGCCCATAGAGAACACAGCATAAAACAACATAAATAAAGGAGAGGTCACCTGGCCTACGGGCCTTCAGCTGGAGGAGGTCGAGGCCAGGGAAGTAAATGCAGGCAAAGCTCTGTCATTCTCGTCTTTACTCCATGCCGGTGATGACAGACGCTCCAAAGCTTTTAATATGTCTGGCGCCGTTCCCAGCACTTTAGACATCCATTCTCTGATTTAATCCTAAGGGGTTGATGTCATTCTCATTTGACAGCAGAGGTGCGGAGAGGTTCACACAGCTGCCCCAGGCCACACAGTGACGGGGGTGGAGCCGGGGTTTCCCCCAGCAGCTGGCCCTCGTCCCGCCACCTCCCCAGGGCGAGCTCCCTGGGCAGGAGGAAGCACTTGGTTGCAGGTTCCTACCCTTTCCAACCAAGTGACTTGTAGCAGAGCACCCCCAAAATGTTCACATGAATGAGAGAGTCCAGGTCCTGCCTTGGAACCAGGATGTGTTGAGTGGCTTTTGCTGAGATGGTGGTGTGAGCATTCTGCTAACAGCGACAGCTTCCAGCCATTGAGGGCCTGTAGAGTATGGAATTTCACAGACGTGGATTCAGTTAATTTCCCCAGCAGCCCCGGGAGGTGTGCGCAATTATAATCCTTTGAACGCAGAGGAGACCGAGTCTCCGTGAGGTTAATGACGCGTTCCAGGTCATGCAATGGGGCGCGGTGGAGCTGGGATCGTGCCTGGCAACTGTGTCTATTCTGCTGCTGCTTCTCAGGGCTGGGTCCGTGTCAAAGGGGCCTTTCCTCAGTGGGCTTTGGGCTGTGTGCCACCGGGAAGGAAGGATCTGGGGGAATGGACCCAGCTCCGTGTGAAGGGCAGATGGGTGGCTGCTTGCAGGTGGCAGCCCGAGGGCCTGGTCCCAAAGGCTGGCGATGCCTTCCCACCTGCATCCACTCCTCCAGTGCAGGTGGGCAGAGATTACTGTGATGTGATGCCTTCCCACCTGCATCAGGTGAAGGGCACAATGCCAGCCTCTGATCTGGGTCCTTGCTGCCATATGAAGATGTCCCCCTGCCCCACTGGAGAGGGGCTCTGGAGGGCCAGGGAGCACCCGGAGAGAGAGGAGAGCTGGGCTCCAGCCGCTGCCCCATCCAGAGCACAGACAGAACAAAGCCACCCCAGGCCCTCCAGCCCTCCATCAGCTGTCACAGCACACACCTCCGGTGCAAAGGTGAGCCCTGTCAGGGTTCCTCGGAGCAGGAGACCAGTTGTATGAAGCCTCTGACTTTGCAGGGGTTCCTAATGGAGACTGCTCACTGCCCAGTAAGTGACCTAGCGGAGTACGCATAGGTACATTCAGGACTGCTGGGACTGGAGCAAGACAGGATTGGGACGGGGTGGCTGAGTGCGGCGGGGTGGCTGGGTGGGGTGGTTCTGAACTCGCTAAGTGTTTGCTTGGCCTGTTGTGGACTCAGAGGTTCTCTCAGGTTGAAAGATCCTAGAAGGAGTGGCAGAAACTTCAGAGGAATCAGATAAATACCTTCAGGGGCTGTTCTCCTGCAGGATCAAGGGGAAGCAGAGTAAGCCTTCAAGCCACTGTGTGTTCATTCTAGGAAAGCATAAAACCAGGCTGGAACAGGGGAAAACAGCAGCACATGAGCTCGGCCAGATGCTTACAGTGGTCCTAGCCACAGGCTCCAGCCACAGGCCACGTGGTCTGAGAACCACAGAAAGGGAGTCCACTTGCTGCTGGGCACTGGGTTACAGGTCTTCAGGGGCATGAGGGGAGCAAAGTGGCATCACCACATGTTCTACAGGTCAGAGCTCTGTGTCCAGGCCTTATTCCACATTCCTGCAAGTTAGAGCGCTGGGTCCAGTCCCGGCTCCATGTTTCTACAGGTCAGGGCGCTGGGTTCAGTCCTGCTTCCATATTTTCACAAGTTAGGGAGCTGGGTCCAGCCCTGGCTCCATGTTGTTATGGATCAGGGAGCTGTGTCCAGCCCTGATTCCATGTTCCTACAGCTGGCTCCGTGTTATTACCAGTCAGGGCAGATCCACCCCACAGCGACATCTCCTGGACTGTGCCCCCTCTGGGGCCCTCTCAACTCTGTGTCTGTCGTCTGTCACCTGCCTGGCCATTGTGGATTTGATTGCAGTGGACAGGCTCCGTGGGACCTCAGGCCTCGGGGGATAGTCAGGACCCTGGGGTGGGCATGGCTGGGGGTGCGGGCCCCCTGAAAGAAGGGAGGCTGAGACACTTTTCCTTGACAGACTTTTCCAAGCCATCTCCACTCAGAGGATTCTTTTCTGCAAAGACAAGGGAGGGAGGTAACATCGTGACAGAAACTGTGCTGGGAACTTTACATGTGTTACCTAATTGATTTAAGTATCCCAGCAACTCCACAAAGTAGGTGTTTTCATTGACATTTCCCCAGTTGAGGAAACAGAAGCTTAGCGAGGTTGCAAGACTTGCCCAAGACACCAGCGGGGATGAGGTTCAGGTTTTACTCCAGGTCTGCACGGCGCCACGTCACACCCTTCACTACAGCGAGCTTGACCATTGCAGGCGGTCATTCAGGAACCTGACGTAAAACACCGACTAACGTAAAACTTCCACTGGCCATAGACTAGATTCTTTGTTTTGGAAACTGTGAAGATCCAATTTTTGGATAAACTCAGAGCAGCTCCCGTTTTCACTAGACGTCAGAAGCTGGGCTGGGCTTTTGCCTTTTGTCCAGTGAGGCCGATCTCTGGTCCTGACACGGGAGTCAGCATGGGTGGAGTAGGCTCCTGTGCTTCTGTTTCAGGGAAGAGGGGATGCACATGGCCCCTCAAATCCATGTTGGTGGTGGAGAATGGTCTCGTATTTCCCCTGGACGGGCTGTGAAGAGGTCTGGCGCAGGCACGAGGCCATGAGCAGGGCACACCTGGGTAACCCTTAGTGAGCCTGTGTCCAGCCACGAGAAAACCTGGAATGTGTGTGTGCCTGTGTGTGCTGCTGGTGTGTGTGTGTGCATGCACTGTGAGGTAGTGTGTTCATGTGCACTGGTATGTGTGTTCCTATGTGTGTGTGCCTGTGTGTGCTGGGCACACATATGCCGGTGTCTCTGTGTATACATGTATATGTGTATTGGTGGGTGCATGTGTTTGTACAGTGAGCATATGTGTGCATGCGTGTGCTGGGTGCACACAGGCCTGTGTCTCTGTGTATACATGTGTATGTATGCTGGGGGGTGCATGTGTTTGTACAGTGTGTGTGTGTGTGCGCACACGTGTGTGTCTCTGAATACATGCCCAGCGTGGGGCCTGTGCACACGTGTGTGTGTGTGTGTGTGTGTGTGTGTGTGTGTGTGTGTGAGGCAGCGCTGTCCGTCGGATGGTGGGGGATCTGGACTCTGCTCTGCCATCATCGGGTCATCTGGAGGCAGAGAGCCTGTCCCCCCGCCTGGGAGCTGGGAGAATGTGGTGGTGCATTTGGATGGAGGAGGGAGGGGGGGGTTTTTTAGGACATCTCTTCAGCCAGTGCCACCATCCCCAGGCAGCCACAGAATTGCTCAGGGACTCACATGTCTCCTTGTCTTTGAAAATGCTCTTTTGTTTGACGGCTGCAGGAGAGAAGCAGTGAGCTTGCTGACTCCCCTGGGAGTTCCAGGAAAGCGTGCCTGTGCAGGGCTGGGCACAGAGCTTCCCTGGAGAGGCCCCGCGCTCTACTTCTGCAGCGGGACAGGACTGAGTCCTGTCTTAGTGATGCTGCCGCCTTCTCCCAAGACCTGAGAGGAGGGCCCGCCTCCAGGCCCACAGGCCCGCTGCCGGAGCTCTGCGCACAGGCGCATTTGGGGGAGGCTTCCTGCCAGCTTCCTGCAAGCTTCTTTGCTCCTTTTTTCACCTGTAACTTTCAGCCTCTCAGGAGGGTGTCCCTTGAGCAGTGCTGTTAGGCTGTCATGGTTTTCGAGTTTCCAACCTAAACAAGATTCTCTGGCTGAGTCCGTCTGAAGGAGAAACCTCTTACAGGAGTTCACACAAAGTTGAGAACCCCAGAAACTGAAGGAGTGTGGGGTAGCCGAGGAAGGCAATGTTCCTGGATGTTTAAATAAATCTGTAGTGTATCATTGCCCAGACCTAGTGTGTCACGGTGTTTAGAATTACTTAGGTAATGATCCTTTTGCCGTGTCTTACAAGAATTCGAGACGATGATGACAGCAGCAGCGATGACAAACCGCCACAGTGGCTGCGACCAGGCACCAGGAACCCGGGTGCAGAGACGGTCGCGGTGCATCCCTGCCCGCAGGGAGCGTGCAGTCTAGAGGGGAAGACAGCGGGCACACGTGACTCACAGGGTTTTCAGACAACGTGCTGCAGGCACTGTCGGGCTGCCCTCAGACAGATTACTGCAACACCTGGGGACCCAGCCAAAGAGGAGGCCATGCCACTGTCCAGGGCAGCTGATGGGGCTCTGCAAGGCGGGGGCAGTGGGGTGGGTGCAGGGGGGCCTGGGTTAGTAGGGCACCTCTGAGGACTGCTCCGGTGTTTGGAGGGGGAAGGGAAGGGTGCAGTGTGGATTCTGACGGAGGCTTCTGGCTTGGAGGACTAACCAACGCAGGAAACCAAAAAGGAGATGAACGTTGGTGAGGACGACGCCACGCCTGTCAGCACTGACCGAGGGTCCTTGGGCATGGACGCTGGTGAGGACGACGCCACGCCTGTCGGCACTGACCGAGGGTCCTTGGGCGTGGACGCTG
>NW_022441880.1:0-5018 GCF_009761245.1 Sapajus apella
AGGGATGGTGCCCACTCAGCCGGACTCACCGTGGGCGGGATCTAACCAGGAAGAGGGATGGTGCCCACTCAGCCGGACTCACCGTGGGCGGATCTAACCAGAAAGAGGGATGGTGCCCACTCAGCCGGACTCACCCGTGGGCAGCAGTGCTCCGAGGCAGAGGTCAGGGCCAGGGCTGAGGTACCCATGGGGATGGATGAAGACCCCGGGGTGGGAGGGCTTGGAGAGGCTGGGTGCATTCCAGGCTGCATTTATTCATTTATTTAGGTTGGGCTTCACTTCACTAAGGGTTCAGAGTGGCCCATAGAGAACACAGCATAAAACAACATAAATAAAGGAGAGGTCACCTGGCCTACGGGCCTTCAGCTGGAGGAGGTCGAGGCCAGGGAAGTAAATGCAGGCAAAGCTCTGTCATTCTCGTCTTTACTCCATGCCGGTGATGACAGACGCTCCAAAGCTTTTAATATGTCTGGCGCCGTTCCCAGCACTTTAGACATCCATTCTCTGATTTAATCCTAAGGGGTTGATGTCATTCTCATTTGACAGCAGAGGTGCGGAGAGGTTCACACAGCTGCCCCAGGCCACACAGTGACGGGGGTGGAGCCGGGGTTTCCCCCAGCAGCTGGCCCTCGTCCCGCCACCTCCCCAGGGCGAGCTCCCTGGGCAGGAGGAAGCACTTGGTTGCAGGTTCCTACCCTTTCCAACCAAGTGACTTGTAGCAGAGCACCCCCAAAATGTTCACATGAATGAGAGAGTCCAGGTCCTGCCTTGGAACCAGGATGTGTTGAGTGGCTTTTGCTGAGATGGTGGTGTGAGCATTCTGCTAACAGCGACAGCTTCCAGCCATTGAGGGCCTGTAGAGTATGGAATTTCACAGACGTGGATTCAGTTAATTTCCCCAGCAGCCCCGGGAGGTGTGCGCAATTATAATCCTTTGAACGCAGAGGAGACCGAGTCTCCGTGAGGTTAATGACGCGTTCCAGGTCATGCAATGGGGCGCGGTGGAGCTGGGATCGTGCCTGGCAACTGTGTCTATTCTGCTGCTGCTTCTCAGGGCTGGGTCCGTGTCAAAGGGGCCTTTCCTCAGTGGGCTTTGGGCTGTGTGCCACCGGGAAGGAAGGATCTGGGGGAATGGACCCAGCTCCGTGTGAAGGGCAGATGGGTGGCTGCTTGCAGGTGGCAGCCCGAGGGCCTGGTCCCAAAGGCTGGCGATGCCTTCCCACCTGCATCCACTCCTCCAGTGCAGGTGGGCAGAGATTACTGTGATGTGATGCCTTCCCACCTGCATCAGGTGAAGGGCACAATGCCAGCCTCTGATCTGGGTCCTTGCTGCCATATGAAGATGTCCCCCTGCCCCACTGGAGAGGGGCTCTGGAGGGCCAGGGAGCACCCGGAGAGAGAGGAGAGCTGGGCTCCAGCCGCTGCCCCATCCAGAGCACAGACAGAACAAAGCCACCCCAGGCCCTCCAGCCCTCCATCAGCTGTCACAGCACACACCTCCGGTGCAAAGGTGAGCCCTGTCAGGGTTCCTCGGAGCAGGAGACCAGTTGTATGAAGCCTCTGACTTTGCAGGGGTTCCTAATGGAGACTGCTCACTGCCCAGTAAGTGACCTAGCGGAGTACGCATAGGTACATTCAGGACTGCTGGGACTGGAGCAAGACAGGATTGGGACGGGGTGGCTGAGTGCGGCGGGGTGGCTGGGTGGGGTGGTTCTGAACTCGCTAAGTGTTTGCTTGGCCTGTTGTGGACTCAGAGGTTCTCTCAGGTTGAAAGATCCTAGAAGGAGTGGCAGAAACTTCAGAGGAATCAGATAAATACCTTCAGGGGCTGTTCTCCTGCAGGATCAAGGGGAAGCAGAGTAAGCCTTCAAGCCACTGTGTGTTCATTCTAGGAAAGCATAAAACCAGGCTGGAACAGGGGAAAACAGCAGCACATGAGCTCGGCCAGATGCTTACAGTGGTCCTAGCCACAGGCTCCAGCCACAGGCCACGTGGTCTGAGAACCACAGAAAGGGAGTCCACTTGCTGCTGGGCACTGGGTTACAGGTCTTCAGGGGCATGAGGGGAGCAAAGTGGCATCACCACATGTTCTACAGGTCAGAGCTCTGTGTCCAGGCCTTATTCCACATTCCTGCAAGTTAGAGCGCTGGGTCCAGTCCCGGCTCCATGTTTCTACAGGTCAGGGCGCTGGGTTCAGTCCTGCTTCCATATTTTCACAAGTTAGGGAGCTGGGTCCAGCCCTGGCTCCATGTTGTTATGGATCAGGGAGCTGTGTCCAGCCCTGATTCCATGTTCCTACAGCTGGCTCCGTGTTATTACCAGTCAGGGCAGATCCACCCCACAGCGACATCTCCTGGACTGTGCCCCCTCTGGGGCCCTCTCAACTCTGTGTCTGTCGTCTGTCACCTGCCTGGCCATTGTGGATTTGATTGCAGTGGACAGGCTCCGTGGGACCTCAGGCCTCGGGGGATAGTCAGGACCCTGGGGTGGGCATGGCTGGGGGTGCGGGCCCCCTGAAAGAAGGGAGGCTGAGACACTTTTCCTTGACAGACTTTTCCAAGCCATCTCCACTCAGAGGATTCTTTTCTGCAAAGACAAGGGAGGGAGGTAACATCGTGACAGAAACTGTGCTGGGAACTTTACATGTGTTACCTAATTGATTTAAGTATCCCAGCAACTCCACAAAGTAGGTGTTTTCATTGACATTTCCCCAGTTGAGGAAACAGAAGCTTAGCGAGGTTGCAAGACTTGCCCAAGACACCAGCGGGGATGAGGTTCAGGTTTTACTCCAGGTCTGCACGGCGCCACGTCACACCCTTCACTACAGCGAGCTTGACCATTGCAGGCGGTCATTCAGGAACCTGACGTAAAACACCGACTAACGTAAAACTTCCACTGGCCATAGACTAGATTCTTTGTTTTGGAAACTGTGAAGATCCAATTTTTGGATAAACTCAGAGCAGCTCCCGTTTTCACTAGACGTCAGAAGCTGGGCTGGGCTTTTGCCTTTTGTCCAGTGAGGCCGATCTCTGGTCCTGACACGGGAGTCAGCATGGGTGGAGTAGGCTCCTGTGCTTCTGTTTCAGGGAAGAGGGGATGCACATGGCCCCTCAAATCCATGTTGGTGGTGGAGAATGGTCTCGTATTTCCCCTGGACGGGCTGTGAAGAGGTCTGGCGCAGGCACGAGGCCATGAGCAGGGCACACCTGGGTAACCCTTAGTGAGCCTGTGTCCAGCCACGAGAAAACCTGGAATGTGTGTGTGCCTGTGTGTGCTGCTGGTGTGTGTGTGTGCATGCACTGTGAGGTAGTGTGTTCATGTGCACTGGTATGTGTGTTCCTATGTGTGTGTGCCTGTGTGTGCTGGGCACACATATGCCGGTGTCTCTGTGTATACATGTATATGTGTATTGGTGGGTGCATGTGTTTGTACAGTGAGCATATGTGTGCATGCGTGTGCTGGGTGCACACAGGCCTGTGTCTCTGTGTATACATGTGTATGTATGCTGGGGGGTGCATGTGTTTGTACAGTGTGTGTGTGTGTGCGCACACGTGTGTGTCTCTGAATACATGCCCAGCGTGGGGCCTGTGCACACGTGTGTGTGTGTGTGTGTGTGTGTGTGTGTGTGTGTGTGTGAGGCAGCGCTGTCCGTCGGATGGTGGGGGATCTGGACTCTGCTCTGCCATCATCGGGTCATCTGGAGGCAGAGAGCCTGTCCCCCCGCCTGGGAGCTGGGAGAATGTGGTGGTGCATTTGGATGGAGGAGGGAGGGGGGGGTTTTTTAGGACATCTCTTCAGCCAGTGCCACCATCCCCAGGCAGCCACAGAATTGCTCAGGGACTCACATGTCTCCTTGTCTTTGAAAATGCTCTTTTGTTTGACGGCTGCAGGAGAGAAGCAGTGAGCTTGCTGACTCCCCTGGGAGTTCCAGGAAAGCGTGCCTGTGCAGGGCTGGGCACAGAGCTTCCCTGGAGAGGCCCCGCGCTCTACTTCTGCAGCGGGACAGGACTGAGTCCTGTCTTAGTGATGCTGCCGCCTTCTCCCAAGACCTGAGAGGAGGGCCCGCCTCCAGGCCCACAGGCCCGCTGCCGGAGCTCTGCGCACAGGCGCATTTGGGGGAGGCTTCCTGCCAGCTTCCTGCAAGCTTCTTTGCTCCTTTTTTCACCTGTAACTTTCAGCCTCTCAGGAGGGTGTCCCTTGAGCAGTGCTGTTAGGCTGTCATGGTTTTCGAGTTTCCAACCTAAACAAGATTCTCTGGCTGAGTCCGTCTGAAGGAGAAACCTCTTACAGGAGTTCACACAAAGTTGAGAACCCCAGAAACTGAAGGAGTGTGGGGTAGCCGAGGAAGGCAATGTTCCTGGATGTTTAAATAAATCTGTAGTGTATCATTGCCCAGACCTAGTGTGTCACGGTGTTTAGAATTACTTAGGTAATGATCCTTTTGCCGTGTCTTACAAGAATTCGAGACGATGATGACAGCAGCAGCGATGACAAACCGCCACAGTGGCTGCGACCAGGCACCAGGAACCCGGGTGCAGAGACGGTCGCGGTGCATCCCTGCCCGCAGGGAGCGTGCAGTCTAGAGGGGAAGACAGCGGGCACACGTGACTCACAGGGTTTTCAGACAACGTGCTGCAGGCACTGTCGGGCTGCCCTCAGACAGATTACTGCAACACCTGGGGACCCAGCCAAAGAGGAGGCCATGCCACTGTCCAGGGCAGCTGATGGGGCTCTGCAAGGCGGGGGCAGTGGGGTGGGTGCAGGGGGGCCTGGGTTAGTAGGGCACCTCTGAGGACTGCTCCGGTGTTTGGAGGGGGAAGGGAAGGGTGCAGTGTGGATTCTGACGGAGGCTTCTGGCTTGGAGGACTAACCAACGCAGGAAACCAAAAAGGAGATGAACGTTGGTGAGGACGACGCCACGCCTGTCAGCACTGACCGAGGGTCCTTGGGCATGGACGCTGGTGAGGACGACGCCACGCCTGTCGGCACTGACCGAGGGTCCTTGGGCGTGGACGCTG
>NW_022441881.1:0-5017 GCF_009761245.1 Sapajus apella
TTACAAACTTTCTTCATTAAATCCATTCCTCTTGAAAGATTAATGTTTGGCCTGGACTGAAAATGTAAGAAGGCCATGCTGCTCTTGACCGTGACAAAACTCCAGCTGTGGTCAGGAGCAAGCGACTTAACCTCTGCCTGAGTTTCAGTCTGTAACAAATGACGCTAACAGTAAATCGACCCCACTTCACGCTGTGTTCTAGAATACAGTGTAAGTGCTCAATACTTCTTTATGTCTTTACCAAAGGTAGCTTTCTCCTCATTAAAATAATTTGATTTTTGGAAAGTCATGGTGCTGAAAATCTAGGGACTTTTTATTCTTTAATATAGATAGTTTAGGCCACATTAATGATGCTTTGGAGTAGAGAGTTCGTTTTGCTCTGAAGCTCAGCTTCTTAAAGGCATACTTCAATCTATTTCATCACCCCTCAGGTGAAGGATCAAATAGATGAGCCGAAATGCTCACATCTATGATTTGAATGTTGTGATTTGAAAAATGACTAATTTTAATCAATGTTCACCACAGTTACAACTTGAAGTTGAGTAAACCATAATTCAAAGAGTAAAGAGGCAGTTCATGACAACTGTCAGTGCACTGGAATAAACGATCTGTAGCTCCTGAATTTGTAAGGCAACATAAAATAATATGGAGTTTTTAAAAGACACATCAGAATGAAATGAGTTTAGTAACAGTCTAGCTGGAGTTTTGAAAATTTTGGATTCTCCTGGGCTTCACACTGAAGCCCATGATAAATGGGATTTATGTAGTTATAATGTGTGTTACAAATAGTTTTACCAAGTTGATAGTGTAAATAGCTGAAACAAGTATGTATGAGACTCATTGACAAGGTGTTCAGTACATTATATTTCGTAGCTAACAAATACATAGCACATATCTATTATTCTCATAAAGTGTATTTTAATGAGTAAAATTCTTTCAGTAGGAAATGTATGCTGGATAATCATTTGGAAATTAAGGCAATTTATATTATTTACTGTGTATTAAAATACTCTTTAGTGACTGGAATTTTTTCAAAACTTCAATTTTACCTGTGTTCAGATGTACTATTATACTGAGATAATACGGTAAAATAGTCTCACCAAGCATAGTCAACTATAGTAGGCTTACATATATTTTGGGAAGATAGTTTAATTTTTTCAAAATAAGGCAACTCAGCCAGGCACAGTGGCTCACGCCTGTAATCCCAGCACTTTGAGAGGCCGAGATGGGCGGATCATGAGGTCAGGAGATCAAGACCACCCTGGCTACCATGGTGAAACCTCTTCTCTACTAAAAATAGAAAAAATTAGCCCGGCATGGTGGTGCATGCCTGTAGTCCCAGCTACTTGAGAGGCCGAAGCAGAAGAATCACTTAAATCCAGTAGGCAGAGGTTGCAGTGAGCCAAGATTGTGCCACTACATTCCAGCCTGGGCAACACAGCGAGACTCTCAAAAAAAAAAAAATAAAGACAACTCTATATTATTAGTAACACCTGGGTCATATTTGTTTGGCCTACAGCTACAAGGGATATATGCTGAGATGGCATCCCAGTATACTGTGGTCTCTCAGATAATTTCAATAGAAATTCATGGTAAATTGATGGAATAGGGATCTAGCTATGCCTCCTATAAGTACATACTTAGCAATTTTAGGGTTTCATGAAAGACAATATTTTTCTCCCATTATGATTGATGAATTTTTCTCTCTCTGAACTGCTGTAAGATTTTTTACTATTTCTTTGTGTTTTTCAAATATTTTATTTGCTTAACTAAACTTTAAGAATTTAAGGTCCATTTTACCTATCCACAATAAGCCTAGCAAAAAATCTTGGAACATGTGAGTTATGAGAAATATCCTTTATGTTTGAAATTTTTTTGTTAATAGAGCTGCATTCGATAACTAAAGTTTTTTAAAAATGTAGGCTTTTTATTTTGAAGTAATTGTAGATTCACATGCAGTTGTAAGAAATAATACATAATATCCTTTACCCAGTTTCCCCAAATGGTAACACCTTGCATAAATGTAGTACACTATTACAGTCAGGAAATCACATTGTTACAGTCCAATGATCTAATATTTCACCAGTTATGCGTGTACTCATTTGTGGAAGTGTGTGCATGTATATTTATTTCTATGCAATTTTAACACATGTGTAGAGTCATGTGGCTACTGCCACAGTCAATATATAGAACAGTTTCATCACAAGGATCCCTTGTGTAGTAGTCTACTGGTTTTGACAAGTTACCACTATTAGTGAAATACCGGAAACTTACTTCTATTTAAGCCTTTTTAAACTCCCCACGTTAACACTATAATTATCTTAACTATTTCCTCTATGTACATTGAGCACCACATCAGATGACATTTTAATCTTTGCTTCAACCATCAAACATGATTTAAGAAACTCATAAGGATTTTCTATTATATTTATTTTATTTTTGCCCCGTTCTGATGTGCTTTTTTTCTTTCTGAAGTTCCATGCCTTCTTACTATTTCCTTTGTTTAAAAAAAGAAAAGGAAAAAGAAACTGCCTTAAACTGTTCTGTAATAGTAGATTTGCTTGATTTATTTCTTTTTCTGAACATTATTCTTTCTAGACAGGAAATTCACAGTTGGTAGGTTTTTAAAAAATTATTTGAAAAATATTGTGCTACTTCCTTCTGGCCTCCATAGTTTCAGGTGACAGACTTAAATCGATACTTTCCTGTACACTTGCTGCTTTTAATACATTTTTTAGTTTTCAGAAGGTTTTATTTTGCTCTGAGATGGGGTCCCTCTCTGTCACCGAGGCTGGGGTGCAGTGATGCTATCATGGCTCACTACAGCCTTGGTCTTCCAGGCTCAAGCCATCCTTCCGTCTCAGCCTTTGGAATAGCTGGGCCTACAAGGCTGCATCAACACATTTGGCTAGAGACAAGGTCTTATCATGTTGCTCTGGCTGGTCTCACACTCCTGAGCTCAAGTGATCATCCTGTCTCAGCTTCTCATAGTGCCTGGATGATAGGCATGAGCTCCCATGACTGGCCTACTTTTAGGAAGTTTAATGATGATATGTCTTGGCATAAATTTGTTTGAATTTATTATACTTGGAATTTATTCAGCTCCTTGAAACTGTAAATTTATACCTTTCAACCCATTTGTAATTTTTTTACCTGTTATTACTTCAAATACTTTTTTGGTTGTATTCTCTCTGTCGTCTTTTTCTGTCACTCTAATGATAAGAATTATTAGCTCTTTTGGCTACTCTTAGATAGTACCCTATGCTTATATTTGCTTTTTTCAATGTATTTTCTCTGTTTTTCAGATAGCGTAATCAATCTTCAAGTTCACTGATTCCATTCCTTATTATCTTTCTACTGTTGAAACCATTCAGTGAGTTTTAAAATTTGGTTTTAGTATTTCTACTCATTTTAAATAGCTTCTATTTCTTTGCTGAGATTTTCTATACTTTCATTTGTTGCATGAGAATTCTTTGCTGTTAGTTGAAGCATTCGTACAGTGCTTTGAATCTTTTTCAGCTAATTCCACCTTCTGAGTCATCTTATTAGCTTCTGTTGATTCTCATTGAAGTTACTTTCCTGCTTCATGGTATGATGAGTGACTTTTTATGATGACTGAATATCTTGGATATTATATTATAAAACCCTGGATCCTATTTGTCTTAGTTAATTCATGGTGCTATAACAAAATGCCATAGACTGTAGAGCTTAAATAACAAACATTTATTTCTGACAGTTCTGGAGGCTGAGAAATCTAAGATGAAGGTGCTAGCAGATTCAATTTTGTGAGGGCCTTCTTTATGACTAAATGACCTCCCCAAAGCATCACCTCCAGTTGCCATCATTACCATAGGGACTGAAGCTTCAACATATGAATATTGGAGACATATACACTTGCAGTCTATAGGAATGTTGAATCTTTTATTTATTTATTTATTTGTTTGTTTGTTTGTTTGTTTGTTTGTTTTCTTAGCCATCTCCTGGTTGAGATATACTGGAGGGCTAGGCAGACGTGGGAGTTTGTGGAAGAAGGAGTGGAATACTGACCAGCTCTACCTTGTATGACTTCATCAAGTCTTAATTAAGCCAGACTAAGTAAGGTTTTTACATTTAGAAATTGTCTTGTGAATGTGCATTTTACTTTAAGTGTTACTTCGGTGCCATTTTAGAAGCCAGGCATAACTATAACAAAACTGTGAAGCAAAATAGACATCACACAGTGATTTAGTTATGAATAATTTTTTTTCATAAAGAGCTGCCCAGTCTTAAAAAATTTTGTGGCAGATAGCCTTGAAAACCTATTCATTATAAATTGAGTTGATCATAGAACCGAACTCTAAAAATGCAGTTTAGTCGATATAGTTCCATTAAGCTACAACATTATATAATGTAATTATGTGATTCTCACCTTCATTTATTTTATAACTCTTCATTTATCCTGAATTTATAAGTAGTTTCTTAGGAGATTTAAAACTAGGATTTACTCTGAGAGTCAAAATAAAAAGTGTTTAAAATGACCACTTTTGTAAATATATTTGGAGGCCAACACAACATTAAAACAAGCAGTTTACTCAAACTAATATAGATATTACTAAAACCAGAATGAAATATGACATTCCCCAAAGTCTGTTACTCCTGATGAAAGCAGATCTTTATAGAAGTGAATATATTTTAGCTCTTGGGGATGGAGATGTTTATAAATTCTCCCTGTATTTTCTTACCAAAATTATCACTAGAACCTATGTATTATTATACTATGAGTTTGTCTTCATAAAACAGGAAAGTGACAACTTAGAACATGGTAATTATCCTTTCCTTTTGTATTTTTCTGCACTACCAGAGAATATCTAAAAATAATGACCAGAGTGATTCTTCAGCTTCAGAAAAAAATGAGGATTATAAGAAAGTAACTTCTGATATGCCCATGGACGTTTTGAATAATTGTTACATAACTATTTAATAGACGCTAAGCCCAGTACTACATCTGTTCTGTATGATGGAAAGATGCTGAACAGAG
>NW_022441882.1:0-5015 GCF_009761245.1 Sapajus apella
CAAAGGCAGCTTTTAGAAGAAACGTGTTTCTAACCCGCTGAATGTAACCATAGATAAACCTTCCTAAGGTGAACGAACACACAGGAGAGATGTCTGAAATAGACGTTTCTCCTGTGGTTTAGATTCGATCTTACCGCTAATTCTTATGAGCCTGTATACGGCTGGAAATATCTCTTTCCAAACTCTCCAAAGAAAGTGTTTCTCAAGTAGTACATACACACATCTGTTTAA
Source organism: Sapajus apella (assembly GCF_009761245.1). Classification (NCBI taxonomy): domain Eukaryota; kingdom Metazoa; phylum Chordata; class Mammalia; order Primates; family Cebidae; genus Sapajus; species Sapajus apella. The sequence continues at coordinate 232 of NW_022441882.1, forward strand.
AACTGTAAGTTGAATATACACCTTGACAATCATTCTGCTAGGTTTCTCCGTTTTTGTTTTAGAGAGGGATATTTCTCATTACATACTATACTCTCATTCACTCAGGAATATCCAAACGCAGCTTTTAGAAGAAATGTGTTTCTAACTGGATGAATGTAACAATAGATGCAACTTCTAAAGGAGAATGAACACATAGAAGAGAAGTTTGAAAGAGACGTTTTTCTTGTGGCTTAGACGCGATCTTACCGCTAATTCTTATGAGCCTCTATACGGCTGGAAATATCCCTTTCCATATTCTCCACCGAAAGGGTTTCTAAACTGCTACATTCACACATATGTTTAACACTTTAAGTTGAATATACACCTTGACAATCATTCTGCTACATACCTTCGTTTTTGTTTTAGATGCAGATATTTCTCATTACACATTATACACCCATTCACTCAGGAATATGCAAACGTAGCTATTAGAAGAAGCGTGTTTCTAACTCGCTGCCCCTAAACATATATGCAACTTCCTAAGGTCAACGAACACACAGCAGAGATGTTTGAAACAGATGTTTCTCCTGTGGTTTAGATTCGATCTTACCGCTATTTCTTATGAGCCTGTACATGGCTGGAAATATCTCTTTCCAGAGTCTCCAAAGAAAGGGTTTCTCAGCTGCTCCATTCACACATCTGTTTAACTCTGTAAGTTGAATATACACCTTGACAATCATTCTGCTACATAGCTTCGTTTTCGTTTTAGATGCAGATATTTCTCATTACACCTTACACACCCATTCACTCAGGAATATGTAAACGCAGCTTTTAGAAGAAACGTGTTTCTAACTCGCTGAATCTAAACATAGATGCAACTTCCTAAAGTGAACGAACACATAGCAGAGAAGTTTGAAACAGACGTTTCTGCTGTGGTTTCGACACGATCTAACCGATAATTTTTAAGAACCTGTATATGGCCTGAAATATCTCTTTGAATATTCTCCAAAGAAAGGGTTTTTGAACTGGTACATTCACACATCTGTTTAACTCTGTAAGTTGAATATACACCTTGACAATCATTCTGCTACATAGCTCCGTTTTTGTATTACAGCCAGATATTTCTCATTGCATCCTATACTCCCATGACTCAGGAATATCCAAACACAGCTTTTAGAAGAAACATGTTTCTTACCCGCTGAATATAATCATAGATGCAACTTCCTAAGGTGAACGAACACACAGCAGAGAAGTTTGCAACAGTTGTTTCTCCTGTGGTTTAGATTCGATCTTACCGCTAATTCTTATGAGCCTGTATGTGGCTGGAAATATCTCTTTCCAAACTCTCCATAGATAGGTTTTCTCAACTAGTACATTCACACATCTGTTTATCTCTCTAAGGTGAATACTCACCGTGACCATCATTCTGCTACATGGGTCCGTTTTTGTTTTAGAGCCAGATATTCCTCAATACAACCTGTAATTCTTATGATCCTGTATATGGCTGGAAATATCTCTTTCCAGATTCTCCAAAGAAAGGTTTTCTGAACTTCTACATTCATTTATCTTTTTAACTCTGTAACTTGAATATACTCCTGGATAATCATTGTGCTACATAGCTCGATTTTTGTTTTAGAGCCAGATATTTCTCATTACATTGTATACTCCCATTGACTCAGGAATATCCGAACGCAGCTTTTAGAAGAAACGTGTTTCCAACTCGCTGAATCTAAACATAGATGCAACTTCCTAACTTAAACGAACACACAGCAGATAACTTTGAAACAGACGCTTCTCCTGTGATTTTGATTCGACTTTACCCCTAATTCTTATGAGCCTGTATATGGCTGTACATATCTCTTTCCAGGTTCTGCAAGGAAAGGGTTTCTGAACTGCTACGTTCCCACATCTGTTTAACTCTGTACGTTGAATATACACCATGACAATCATTCTGCTACATAGCCCCGATTTTGTTTTAGGGCAAGATATTTTTCATTACATCCTATAGTCCCATGTACTCAGGAATATCCAAACGCAGCTTTTAGATGTAACTTTCTAAGGTGAGCGAACACACAGCAGAGAAGTTTCAAACAGACGTTTCTCCTGTGGTTCAGATTCGATCTTACCGCTTATTCTTATGAGCCTGTATATGGCTGGAAATATCTCTTTCCAAACTCTCCAAAGAAAGTGTTTCTCAACTGCCACACTCACACCTCTGTTTAATCTGTAAGGTGAATATACAACTTGACAATCATTCTGCTACATAGTCCCGTTTTTGCTTTAGGGCAAGATATTTTTCATTACATCCTATAGTCCCATGTACTCAGGAATATCCAAACGCAGCTTTTAGAAGAAACGTTTTTCTAACCCGCTAAATCTAAACATAGTCGCAACGTCCTAAAGTGAACGAACAGACAGCAGAGAAGATTAAAAAAGACGTTTCTCCTGTGGTTTAGATTTGATCTTACCGCTAATTCTTATGAGCCTGTATATGGCTGGAAATATCTCTTTCCAGATTCTCTAAAGAAAGGGTTTCTGAACTGCTACAGTCACACATCTGTTTAACTCTGGAAGTTGAATATACACCTTGAAAATCATTTTGCTACATACCTCCTTTTTGTTTTAGAGCCAGATATTACTCATTACATCCTATACTCCCAATCACTCAGGAATATACAAACGCAGCTTTTAGAAGAAACGAGTTTCTAACTCGCTGAATCTAATCATAGACGCAACTTCATAAGGTGAACGAACACACAGCAGAGAAGTTTGAAACATTCGTTTTTCCTGTGGTTTAGATGAGATCTTATCTTTAATTCTTATGAGAGTGTATATGGCTGGATATATCTCTTTCCAGATTCTCCAAAGAGAGGGTTTCAGATTTACTACATTCACACATCTGTTTAACGTTGCAAGTTGAATATACCCCTTGTCAATCATTCTGCTACATAGCCCCGTTTTTCTTTTAGAGCTAGATATTTCTCATTACATCCTATACTCACATAGACTCAGGAATATCCAAACTCAGCTTTTAGAAGAAACGTGTTACTCACTCGCTAAATCCAATCATAGATGCAACATCCTAATATGAACGAACACACAGAAGAGCTGTTTGACATAGACTTTTCTCCTCTGGTTTAGACGAGATCTTACCGCTAATTCTTATAAACCTGTTAATGGTTGGAAATATCTCTTTCCAAATTCTCCAAAGAAACGGTTTCTCAATTGCTACATTCACACATCTGTTTAACTCTGTAAGTTGAATATACACCTTGACAATCATTCTGCTACATAGCTCCGTTTTTGTTTTAGAGCCAGATATTTCTCATTACATCCTATACTCCCATTCACTCAGGAATATCCAAACACAGCTTGTAGAAGAAACGTGTTTCTAACCAGCTAAATCTAAACATAGATGCAACTTCTTAAAGTGAACGAACACACAGCAGCGAAGATTGAAACAGACGTTTCTCCTGTGGTTTAGATTCGATCTTACCGCTAATACTTATGAGCCTGTATAATGATGGAAACATCTCGTTCCAAACACTCAAAGAAAGTGTTTCTCAACTGCTCCATTCACACATCTGTTTAACTCTGTGAGTTGCATATACACCTTGACAATCGTTTTGCTACATAGCCCCGTTTTTGTTTTAGAGCCAGATATTTCTCCTTACATCCTATACTCCTATTCACTCAGGAATATCCAAACGCAGCTTTTAGAGGAAACGTGTTTCTAACTCGCTGAATCTAATCATAGATGCAACTCCCTAAGTTGAACGAACACACAGCAGAGAAGTTTGAAACAAACGTTTCTCCTTTGGTTTAGATTCGATCTTACCGCTAATTCTTAAGAGGCTGTTTATGGCTGGAAATATATGTTTCCAGATTCTCCAAAGAAAGGGTTTCTCAACTGCTGCATTCACACATCTGTTTAACCCTGTAAGTTGAATATACACCTTGACAATCATTCAGCTACACAGTTCCGTTTTTCTTTATAGCCAGAGATTTCTCATTAGATCCTATACTCCCATTCACTCATTAATATCCAAACACAGTTTTGGAAGAAACGTATTTATAACCCCCTGATTCTAAACATAGATGCAACTTCCTAAGGGGAACTAACACACAGCAGAGAAGCTTAAAACAGACGTGTCTCCTGTGGTTTAGATTCGATATTACCGCTAATTATTATGATGCTGTTTATAGCTGGAAATATCTCTTTCCAGGTTCTCCAAAGAAAGGTTTTCTCAACTGCTGCATTCACACATCTGTTTACCTCTGTAAGTTGAATATACACCTTGACAATCATTTTGCTCTATAGCTCCGTTTTTTGTTTTAGTCCCAGATATTTCTCATTACATCCTATACTCCTATGCACTCAGGAATATCCAAACGCAGCTTTTAGAATAAACGTGTTTCTAACTCGCTGAGTCAAATCATAGATGCAACTTCCTAAGGTGAACGAACACACAGCCGAGAAGTTTGAAACAGACGTTTCTCCTGTGGTTTAGATTCGATCTTACCGCTAATGCTTAAGAGGCTGTATATGGCTTTAAATCATTCTTTCCAAACTCTCCAAAGAAAGGGTTTCTCAACTGCTCCATTCACACATCTGTTTACCTCTGCAGGGTGAATATACACTTTGACAATCATTCCGCTACATAGCCCTGTTTTTGTTTTCGAGCCAGATATTGCTCATTACTTCCTATACTCCCATGGACTCAAGTATATACAAAGGCAGCTTGTAGAAGAAAAGTGTTTCTAACTCGCTGAATCTAAACATAGATGCAACTTCCTAAGGTGAA
>NW_022441883.1:0-5015 GCF_009761245.1 Sapajus apella
CATCTAAGGCTTTCTCAGTTTTGGAAAGCTCTTAGCTATTCCCTTAAAAAAAATAGACTACATTTTGAAGCAGTTTTTAGGTTCACAGCAAAATTGAGCAGAAAGTACAGAGAGTTACCATATACTCCCTGACTTTTAAGTTTCAAATACTGTTTCCGCTCGCCTTTCTGTCTGCGACTCCTATGCTGTCTCCCTTTCCTTCTGGGACTCCTATTACTCTGTCCTGTATGTCTGTTGGCTCTTATATCTATTTGCTTTCCATGCTTCATTATGGATATTTTCTTCAGACATTTCTTCAGTTGTGTCTAATCTGTACCCGTTTCTCAGTTCTTTATTTCTTCTGTTCTGCAATTTCCATTAGATTTTTTATTTTTATTTTTTAGTTTTTAGTTCTTGGCCAAAATTATCCATCTTGTCATCTAATTTCTTGTATATTTAAAGCACATATATTTTTAAAACCATGTTTTATTACTCCAATATCTGGATTGCCTATGAATTTGTTTTTATTCCCCAGGTTTATCTCTTAGTCTTCAATCACTCAGTCTTGTCTTCTAGTAAGCATGGCAATTTTTGATTTAATACCAGAGAGTTTATATATAAATTTGAAGAGAAAAATTCAAGGTTCTGGATAAAGTTATTTTCCTACAGAGAGTAGAGCTATTTTAGCTTCTGGCAGTCATTTAGATTAGGAATCATCTCAATCCAGTAAAGGATTGAATTTATCAGAGGCTGAGATTCCATTTTTGAGCCTGGTTTATTTCAGGTTTATTCTTACTCCTCAGTATAGCCCTTTGGGGGTCCCATCTGAAAGCCTGCAATATTAAGGCCCTCAATTCATTTTTTTGTTCATCTATCCCCATAAAACTGTGAAATTTCAATTTAGCTGGGCTGATTTACCTCCACTTCCTTTTTCTCTGGGATCTTAGCTCCTCTGGTTTTTGATCCCTTGATATGTCTCTAATGACCTTAAATAGATGTTTTAAAACAGGTATTTGTCCAACTTTTCTTGTTGTTTTTATTTGAAGGGTTCAAACCACTACTATAAATTGAAATCCCAAACTGGTGCTTTTTTTCTTTCCATTTTTTTCCCTTCTACTAGTTTGGAAGCAATGAACTCTGTTTCTATTCTTTTAGTGGTTACTCGTCAGACTTAAATATGTATACATGTCCATTCTTTATTCAGAAATATTTTGTCAATGATAAGTCCATCCATTTCAGTACTTTGCATTCTTATTAATTTCTGCAAGTAAGATTTGATTCTTTTTTCAAATCTGCTAGATCATTTTTTATGGGCTCCTGTTTCTTACAAATTTATTTATAGTTATATTTTATTTCTTTAAATATAATATGCATAGGGGTTTTTTAATGTACATCTGAGAATTCCAGTACCTGACATCTTTGCAGGTTTGTATCTGTGCTTGTGCTTATTTTTTTTTATAGTTAACATTTCTGAAATTGGGGTATGTCTTACAATTGATGGTACTTAATAATTTGAGTGTTTTCTTTCATTCTACTTGCATATAAATTGATGATATATTTTATAATCAGTAGCATCTTAAATTTAATAAAATAGAATATTTGTGGGGATTTTGAAGCCTAAGATAAAGATTTTCCTCAAAGAGTATTTCATTTACTTTTGACTCTGGCAGCATCAGTCCAGGAGCATTTTAAATTCATGGCTTGAAGAGTTTTTGGGACAACTCAGTAATGTGAACTTGAGCTGCCAAATATACAGAAGTGAGCGTGTGGTTATGGCTTCCCAGAGACTTCACCCTCGACCACTGAACTTCTCAGTGTGAAGGCAACTTTCTTTGCAGTTACCTGAGGTTAGGAGTGAGTGGTAGATTTGTCATTTTGAGGTTCCATTTGAATGTGGGAGGGTCTTCTACTGGATTAAAAAATTTTTGAGAGGCCGGGCATGGTGGCTCACACCTGTAATCCCAGCACTTTGGGAGACCGAGGCATGCGGATCACTTGAGGTCAGGAGTTTGAGACCAGCCTGGCCAACATGGTAAAACCCCATCTCTACAAAAAATACAAAAATTAGCAGGGCATGATGGTGCATGCCTGTAATCCCAGCTTCCTGAGAGGCTGAGGCATGTGAATCACTTGACCCCGGGAGGCAGAGGTTGCTATGAAGTTAGATTGAGCCATTGCACTCCTGTCTGGGTGACAGAGGGAAACTCTATCTCAAAAAAAAAAAAAAAAAAAAGTTTTTTTTTTAAATTTGAGACATACTAATATATACATTTGTGGGATATAATGTGATGGTTTGCTGCATGTTTACATTGTGGATTGACTAAATCAAGTGAATTAACATAGCCATCTCATTTATCTGTTTTGTGTGTGGCGGAAACATTTAAATTCTTCTCTTTTAGCAATTATGCCTATGGATTATTTTTCTGAAGTTTTCCTTAAGGAGTTCTCTGCTTTGGGTCACAAAGATTTTCTCCTGCCCTTTTTTCTATGTTCCAGTCTTACATTTCACATTTTAGTTTTTAATATACTTGGAGTCCACCTCTATATGTGGTATTAGGAAGTGATCCAATTTTATTTTTCTCTATAGTGAGCCAGTTTTCCCATAACTATTTATTTATTTTTTTAGACAGGGTTTCACTCTTTCACTCAGGTTGGAGTGCAATGATACCATCTCAGCTCACTGCAACCTCTGCCTCCCAGGCTCAAGTGACCCTCCCACCTAAGCCTCCTGAGTAGCTGGGACCACAGGCCTGTGCCACCACGCCTGGCTAATTTTTTGTATTTTTTGTAGAGATGGAGTTTCGCCATACTGCCCAGGCTGGTCTGGAACTCCTGAGCTCAAGCAATCTGCCTGCCTTGGCCTCCCAAAGTGCTGGGATTTAGGTGTGAGTCGCTGTGCCCAGCTCTCATCACTGTTTGCTAAACAATCATTTTCCCATTGATTTATGGAACACCCTTTATTATAATAAGTTGCCATGTATACATGTTTGTCTCCGAGCTCTCTATCTGTTCTATTGGTCTATTTGTTCCTGTTTTTATTTCCTACAGCTTTGTCTTAGTGTTTAGTGTTTGCTGTAAACTTGGTAAAACAAGTCACTCTTTTGCTCTTCTTTTTAAAATTGATTTAGCTATCAGTAGACCTTTATTTTGTCATATTAATTTTAGAGCATTTAACAAGTTCTTGAAACTTTCCAAATGAAATATGAATTGGGAATGCATTAAAATATTATTTAAGCCTGAGCAACATAACAACAGCTTATCTCTACAAAAAATAAAAACAAAAAAAATTAGCCAGGTGTGGTAGGGCCATGCACCTGTATTTCCAGCTACTTGGGAGGCTGAGGCAGGAGAATTACTTGAGCCTAGGATATTGAGGCTATAATGAATCATGCCACTGCACTCCAGCCTAGGCAATAGAGCAAGACCTTGTCTCAATAAAATAAAATAAAAATATATGTATGTGTCTATATACAGACACACACACACACATATATATATATAATTTAATTTGGCTGGGCATGGTGGCTCACGCCTATAATCCTAGCACTTTGGGAGGCTAAGGCAGGTGGATCATGAGGTCAGGAGTTCAACACCAGCTTAGCCAACATGGTGAAACCCTGTCTCTACTCAAAATACAAAAATTAGCCAGGCTTGGTGGTGCACACCTGTAGTTCCAGCTACTCAGGCAGCTGAGGCAGGAGAATTGCTTGAACCCAGGAAGCGAACGAAGGTTACAGTGAGCTGAGATCACACCACTGCACTCCAGCCTGGCTGACAGAGCAAGACTGTCTTAAAAAAATAATAATAAATTGGGGAGTAATGACATCTTTGTAATTTCATGTTATTCCAACCAAGAACTTGGACTATCTCTCCATTTATTCTGATCATCTTCTATGTCTTTTATTAGCATTTTATAGTTTTCTACATGGAAGTCTTCTGTATTCTTGGTTTACTTAACACCTTGCTACTTTTATCATTTTTTATTGCTATTGTGAAGAATATCTTTTATTATTTTAAATAATATTTTTATAGTTTTTACTGTGGTAGAGAAATGTTATTGATATTTGTAAGTCGTTCTGGTATTCAGAAACCTTGGTGAATTATTTTATTATGTCTGATGAAGAATGTCTGATTATCATTTCAACTGCTTTCATACTTACTCGTCTACTCAAATGATCTATTCCTTTTTGCCCAATTTTGGTCTCTTTTTTTTTTTCTAGGACTTTAACTATTTCATCAGATTTTTCACATTATTAATGTGTACTTATTCAAACTGTTTTCTTCTTCCTTCTCTCTTTCTCTCTTTCTCTCTCCTGCCTGCCTGCCTGCTCTTTCTTCCTTCCTTCCTTCCTTCCTTCCTTTCTTTCTCTTTCTTTCTTTCTTTCTCTCTCTCTCTCTCCTTCCTTCCTTCCTTCCTTCCTTCCTTCCTTCCTTCCTTCCTTCTTCTTTCTTTCTTTCTTTCTTTCTTTCTTTCTTTCTTTCTTTCTTTCTTTCTTTTTCTTTCTCTTTCTTTTCTTTTTCTTTCTCTCTCTCTCTCTTTCTCTTTTTTTTTTTTTTTTTTTTTCTGACAGGGTCTTGCTGTGTCACCCAGGCTGGAGAGTGCAGTGGCAGGATCACAGCTCACTGCAGCCTTGACCTCCTGGGCTCAAGAGATCCTCCTACCTGAGCCACCCAAGTATCTGGGACCACAGGCATACACCACCACACCCAGCTAATTTTTTTTTTTTTTTTTTTTTTTTTGAAACTGACTCTTGCTCTGTTGCCCAGGTTGGAGTACAGTGGCATGATCTTGGCTCACTGCAACCTCCACCTCCCGGGTTCAAGTGATTCTCCTGCCTCAGCCTCTGAGTAGTTGGGATTACAGGCATGCACCACAATGCCTGGCTAATTTTTGTATTTTTAGTAGAGATGGGGTTTTACCATGTTAGTCAGGCTGGTCTGAAACTCAAAGTACCTGGTACCCTGTTTTACTTCCTTCACTATGATAGCTTTCTAAGTTAAATCTCTCTTACTGTTTTCCTTACTGGTATTTTAAT
>NW_022441884.1:0-5015 GCF_009761245.1 Sapajus apella
CGGCGGCCGAGGCGCGGAACCGGCTCGGGTCTGGGCGGGGGCGGGGGGGGGGGGGGGGGGGGGGGGCGCGTGTTAGCAGCTCCTTGAGGGCCGCGGGACACGAGCCACTCCCGGGGCCGGGGCTGTGACCGGGCGCTGGGACGCGCTATGAGGCGCACGGGCTCCCTGGCGCAGAGGCATTTTCCGCGCTGCGGGGCCTCCACCCGCAGCCACTGGGCGCCTGCTGCGCTCAGACCCCTGGGTCCCCCGGCCACGGGCGCCCCAGGCTGGAGATCAGGGCGGATGAGCGCCGGAAAAGGAGCAAAGGCGAATGAGAGGCGCGCGTGGTTTTCTTTGAGAACAGCAAAGATTGTGCTAAAGAATCCGTCTATTCTGGCATGTCGCTTATTATGTGGTGGCTGCTTTCTTTGTCCCTCGTGTCCTCTGCAAGGAGGACATCTTTTTACCCATTTGGAGTCACCGTCGTTCATGCCAGAGGCCCCATCCAACCCACAAGCAAGGTGGCCCGGGTGAGTCGTTCTTGGCCCGAACTTACTGGGCTAAAGGGCCCGGGCCTGGAGAGTGGCTTTTGCTGGATGCCACCAAATTCCCAGAGGCCAGGTGGAGGCAGGCCTGCCCATCCCGCCCGCGCTCGGAAGGCTCCCCTGCCTGTCAGCACAGCGCGTTGGCACACCTGTATTGTAATCTTCAGTCAGATCGGGGAAGCAATACTAGTTCATTGTGGCTTTAATTTGCACTTATTTGATGGATGGTTTCAAATTTTAATTGGCCGTTTTGTTTTGTTTTATATAGATAGATAGATAGATATAGACAGAGTCTCGCTCTGTCGCCCAGGCTGGAGTGCAATGGCGCAATCTCAGCTCACTGCAACAGCCGCCTCCCAGGTTCAAACGATTCTCCTGCCTCAGCCTTCTGAGCAGCTGGGATTACAGGCACCTGCCACCAGGCCAGCTAATTTTTTTGTAATTTTAGTAGAGACGGGATTTCACCATGTTGGCCAGGCTGGTCTGGAACACCTGACCGCAAGTGATCCACACACGTGGGTCTCCCAAAGTGTGGGATTAGGGCCTGAACCACCGCACCTGGCGTTAAGTGGTCATTTTAATTCCTTCTTCTCTTGGGTTTGGTCTTTTGCTTGTTAATTTGTTAGAGCTCTTTGGATAGGAGGTCTTTAACCCTTTGTGTCTTAAATGTTGGAAATATATTCCCCGTTTATACTTTGTCTTTTGCTGTCACAGAGGCTTTAACTTTTTTTAAAAAAATGCGGTTGAATTGATTGGATTTTTTTCTTTAGAGTTTTTCCACTTTGGGGCCTTTCTGACCCATCCCAAGAATATGGAAATATCCATACTATTTTTCTTTTTAACATATATTTTTTGAGATGGAATCTTGCTCTGTTGCCCAGGCTGGAGTGCAGTGGCACAATCTTGGCTCACTGCAACCTCTGCTTCCCAGGTTCAAGAGATTCTCCTGTCTCAGCCTCCTGAGCAGCCTGTACTACAGGCAAGGGCCACCCTGCCCAGCTAATTTTTGCATTTTTAGTAGAGATGGGGTTTCACCATGTTGGCCAGGCTGGTCTCGAACGCGAACCTCAGGTGATCCACACACCTATCCATCTGCTTCTACCTCCCAAAGCACTGGGATTATAGGCATGAGCCACTGCGCCTGGCTGTGCTTTGCTTTTCCTCTTTTTTAATCCCATGGCAGCATATTGAGATATCGTGACTTTTAAATGTTTGAAATGCAAGATACATTGAGTGGCTGGACTGTGACTGCATCTCAAGGTAGCTGTGGCCTCAGGAGCTGGAAACTCCGGGTGGGTTTGTGGGTGCTGTGGTTTCTCCTGGGAGGTGAGCAGCAGCCCAGCACCGTCTGGCCCCAACAGTGGTAGCTGCCTGCCCTGTGCTGTGGAGCTCCTGCAGAGTCTGGGGGGAAGCTTGGAGGTCATCTGACCTCCCTGCTCATCATGTGAACAGGGCAGGTGTCCTGGCTACTGCCTATCAGCGGGGCTGAGGCGGGAGCAGGGCTTTCCTTGGCCCTGTTTGCATTTCTGTCCCCTCCCCTGGCTGTCCCCAGCTTCTCCTAACAGGACTCACTGGGCATCTGGCCCCATGTGGAAAAGGTGGGAGAGACACATGGCAGCCAGAGTCTAGGAGCTCATATCCATAGAATAGGAGCCGGGCCTACCCCAGAACCCCCAGGAGGGACCCAGACACTCTGGGCTGTGGCCTCACTTTCCCAATCTGCAAAACGGGTAGTTGTCCTACCAGGCAGAGTAGATGTGAGGACAAGATGACACCTCAGCTGGGAAGGTGCCCAGGGTGGTACCTGGCACTCCAGGACATGGGGAAGGAGGTCTCTCTAAAGAGGGAAGCCACAGGCCCTGGAACTAATGCAGGAGACTTTCTGGAGTGGGTGGCTGAGAAGGTTGAAAGACTTGGAAGGAGGGAGAGGCACCTGGGCCAGGGCTTGGGGAGCACACGTCCCCGGGGCTGGCTCTCCAGGGAGCTTGGCCCAGGCTTCTTTCCCTGCAGAGAGGAAGCAGGTACTTCCTTTCCACCTGTTGTTCTGAGCTAATAAACTTGGAACGTCGCATTCTCTCTCTCCCTGGTACTGGCACAAGCTGTTCCCCGTGTGAATGTCCCTCCTCCCTGCTCTGCCGGGCTCTCTCTTGCTTAGTCTTGCTCACACAGTCTCACCTCCTGCAGAAAGCGCCTTGGGCTGCTCCCAGACCTGGCACAGCTGGATGGGGATCCCTCCTCTGGGTCCCCCTCTATGGCTCCAAGCCCTTTGGGCTCTTTGGGGCAGAGTTCAAGCACTTGGCTGTGGAGCTGATCTCCTGGCAAGGACCCTAACACCCACTCATTGGCCATGGGTGAGTCTGTAAACAGACAAGGAATTGAGTCCAGGCAAGTTAAAAGGGGTTAGGAAATAAAACCTTCCTAATGGGGATTCATGCAGACTGAATGAGGTAATGTGTAAGGTGCCAGAGAAATGCTCTGTGTAACTGACAGTGTCTCTTTACAGAAGACAGGAGTGAGGCTCAGAGGGGAAGCAACTTGCCTGGTACCACAGAGGCCAGGCTGGTGCTCAGGCAGCTCCTGCCCCACCCAGTTGGCTCCTGCAGCCTATGCCAAACTGCTGGTGCCCAGGGATGTTCAATATAGATCCTAATCTCAGAGTCAGAACCCAGGAAGTCCTTGCAAAGAGCTGGTTCCACGAGCTCTGTGGGTTGGGGCCAAAGTCCGTCTCCAGCTCCTGCCTGGGAGGGGGACATGCTCCCCAGAGCAAAACTTCCTAAGAAAGTGGGGTCCCCTAGGTCAGGGCTGAGGCTCCCTGGACTGAGAGGGCAGGACCAGAGCCAGCGAGACGGCTATCAGAGACCTATCAGAGACCCAGCCAGGCGTGGCCGGTGGAATAAGAAGCAGGCTTTGGGTTTTTTTTTTTTTTTTTTTTTTTAATGAATAGCTTTGTAATTTTGTTTGTTTTTAAATTATGAAAGGGCACACATGGTAATAAAAGCAAATAATCAAAGAAAAACAAAAGAGGAAAACCCGGAAGCGAGATTGCGGGCCATTGTTGGATTTTTTGCTTCAGAAAGACCGAGGCTGGGATTCTGTCAGTGCCAAGTGGTAAAATCCAGACGCAAACTACTGGAGCCGCCAGGGAACTTGGGGTTCCATCTCCCAGCCATGGAGCTGCCTAGCTGCAGGGTACCCCTATTTCTGTGACGGACGGGGGCCTGGCTGCTCCCAGACCTTGAGTATGTATTTGTCACTGGAATGAAAGGCAGGTTTAGTGAGCAGCTGGTGAGAAGGTGGGCACTTTCCACACTTTCCAGATCCAACTAGGTCCCAGGGTGCCTCCCACACTGGAGACAGGATCAGGCTAGTCTTGGCACAAAACCTCAGGTGGCAGAGACAGAAGCTGTGGGCAGGTGGCTTCCCAGAGCTTAGGCCAGGGCTGGGAGGAAGACGTTTAGGAAGAAGGGATTAGGAGGGCTTTGCTGCCTTTGTGAGGAGAGGCTTGTCCTAAGTCGGGTTACTCACCTGTGGATGGGTGGGGGAAAGGCCATGTTGTATGGAAGCATTTCCTGCTGCGGCCACCAGGTGGCATCATCAACCCTGAGCAGCTTTGTGATGGAACAGGGAGCTGGGAAGCAGGTGGCAGCAGAGGTGGAATGTTGGGGTGATGATGGGCCATGACAAGGGGCACCTCCCATATGGCCAGTGAGTGACTGTCACATGATGGCATTTGTCCTCCCTGGGAAGGTGGTAGAGCACATCATTCTAGATGTTGCCAGAGTGAGAGCTTGGGGGTCCAGAGGGGCCCAGCATGGAAGTGATAAGAGGACCCTTTGCTTCTGGGAGTCCCACTGGGGACAAAACAGAAGTGACTTTATTGCCAGTCAGTCAGGAGGTGCAGGGGGTCGAGTGACCTGCAACTGGGAGGAGGAGTCTGACATGGGGCAGGCCCTGATTCTGCCACTGCTGGAGGCAGCCTCTCTGGCCCAGCTGCCTGTTTCTGCTGCAGTCCTTCTGCTCAATGGCTTAGTGGATTTGTCAGGAAAATTTCTGGGCAAAAGCAGTGGCCCATCAGAGTTGCACCAGGGTGATGCAACTGTCCTGTGGGTGCAGGGGGCTTCGGGCTGGCCTCCCTTCAGCAGGCCCTGCCTCCTGCTCTGCCCTCTGGGTTTTTATGTGCAAGCCTGGTAACTGGTCTAAGTGTGCAGATCTGCTGGTGCCAGACATCTCACACCTCAGCAGCTGCTGCCCCTTCTTCCCCATGGGCCCCTAGGGAATACCCCACCTCCACATGCTCACAGCCACAGGGACTGTCAGAGCAGACACCTTACAGATGGAGACTGAGGAGACAGGTCCAGAGAGGGACAGGGGCTTGCCCAAGGACACACAGGAGTCTAACTGAGCCTGATGAAGGATTTTGGTTTTTTTCTTTTTTCTTTTTTTTTTTTGAGATGGAGTCTCGCTCATTTCCAGGCTGGAGTCTAGTGGTAC
>NW_022441885.1:0-5014 GCF_009761245.1 Sapajus apella
TGGGTTGTAAAGGAAAGAAGACATTGCTCACATTGAGCATTCCTTCCGTGCTGAGCTGTAGAAACACTACAAACACTAAGGGGAGGCACTATTCTGCAGGAAGTATGCCCTGCAGAGGAAAAACCTAGTGGAAGAGCAAGAATATAAAGCCATACCTCATTTCAATAGGCCCTCAGTCACCACCAAAGTACATTCTTTAGATTTCTCCATGAACAATGTGCAATTCCACAGTACATTTACAGCAGTGCCAGAAGATAGCCATTATCTGTAGACGTAAGAATTAGATTGTTCAGAAACTTGCTTCCGTAGGTATTACCAAGTATTCTTTTCAGAAAAAAAAAAATCAGTTATCCCTCAAACAATTTGAGTATGTTTTAGGGAGGAGAAGGTCTTGAAATCTTATGATCCCCGTGGGTAAATGGAAGACAGAAAAATAAGTAAAGGCTTGAGTGGAGGAGTTGGCATGCGGAAGACCACTGCTAGTTCATGAAGCTTTTCAATCTCTTTTTATTCTGTTCACTCTAAGCAGGGTCTTGGAAGGAACCTGTGCACATGAAGGATCCCAAAATTCAAGCTTCATAAGCTTAGTAGATCATTCCAATCTGAAAAACGTCATATGTCATTCTTGTTAGAATGCCTATTTAAATAAGCCTTTAACTGCTCAATAAAAATGTATAAACGCATGTCTCAGACAATCAAGAAAATGTGAACATAGAAAAGTTTAGCTAAAAAATAATATTAGTCAAAATTTAAGATAAATACAAACTATGTATGATATCATAAACTTCTGTTTCTATCTATGTCTATTTATTAAAGGCCACAAAATATTTTTTTATGATATAGAAAGATTTGTTTGGCAGTTGTAAAGGTGGATAAGTAATAGACCTGAAACAATGTAAATTTTCTATTTAAAAAACTATATTTGTTAGACTCTCAGAGTATAAAAATGCATTTATCATTTAAAGTTGTTGCTAGAGTTACAAAGATAGGTTATGTTTACTCAATGATCTTGTAAAAAATAACCATGTAAGCTGGGCGTGGTGGCTCACGCCTGTAATCCCAGCACTTTGGGAGGCCAAGGTGGGTGGATCACGAGGTCAGGAGATCGAGACCTTCCTGGCCAACATGTTGAAACCCCATCTCTATTAAAAATACAAAAATTAGCTGGGCGTTGTGGTACGTGCCTATAATCCCAGCTCCTTGGGAGGCTGAGGAAGGGGAATCACTTGCACTAGGGAGTCAGAGGTTGCAGTGAGCCGAGAACGCGCCACTGCACTCCCGCCTGGTGACAGAGTGAGAGTCTGTCTCAAAAAAATAAATAAATAAAAAATAACCATGTGATTATCAACTCATGACCATGTTACATTTAATGCAGCCAGGGAAGGAAAGACAGTAGCAGCTTCTTCTGATAAAATTAGGAACACAGGTAATAGCAGCCTGCCTTATAAAGTAACTTGAATACACTTAAATGGAAACAGACATAAACAAAAGGATCATCTGTAGAATCTGCTATAAACTGTGATAAGGAATTTGTCTGTATACTAAGAGTATTGGAAAGCACAGTGCATTGAACACATAAACTAATGCCCTTTCCCAATGTCTCAATAAAATTACAATAAAGAAGCACAAAGGAAATTTCATAGCCAAGGATCAGGAGAATGAAACAAGAGATGACAATAACAATAAATGTAAACAAAACTGTGGAATTGGAATAACAAATAGAAAAATAACAGAGTTTATGAATCAGCAAAGCCAAAATCAGACATGAAAAGAGGATGGTGGTGCAACAATTTTCACCAGAACACCTGGAAAATTGGTCCTATATGAATATTGCATTTTCCTGTGCAGAAATTCATATGTATATACATTTTAATGCATATTCTGCATCAAAGTTAGGTCATTTTTCATCAACTAAATCCTGTGCATTTCTTGCTATTTGATCCTAGATATTTTATATTGTTCTCATGAATAAGGTCATTCTCTCATTTGTCTCTCTCTCTCTCTCTCTCTCTCTGTGTGTGTGTGTTTGTGTGTCTTGTTGCATTGTCTTATGCTGTTACCTGTGAAATGTATGTCTTAGAGAAAGTCACTCAATCACATTAAGATTTTATTTCTATTTTTGAACAGTGAACATAAATGCAAAATACCCTCAAAGTGCTATTGTAAGGACTAAAAGAGCAAGGCATCTGAAACATCACCATACAAGGTAGAACGGAATACTTAATAAATTTTTAGCTATATAGCCATGCATGGGTAGAAATATAATATATGATATAGATAGCAATTTGGTTACTAAAGCAAACTTGATTATTCAATATTGCATAGAGACAATTACATATTCAGTGATTTTTAAATGAATTTTAAATCTCTATCTCACAGCATGGGCTTCCTCACAGCATGTGGCAGGTTCCATAAAGAACAATTTGGAATTGCATGGCATTTCTGTGATCTGGAATCAAAAGTCACAAAGTATCACTTCTAATATAATCTATTGGTCATGACAGTAACGAAGTTCTACCAAGCTCAAGGGGCTGAAAAGAGAGCTCATCCCTTCAAGAGAGGATGTCAAGGCACCACTGTAAAAAGAAAACATTAGATGAATGATTCTATCATGATCAACTTTTAAAAACACAATAAGCTACACATCCCAATTTCCAAGATAATAAATATGCACACACGTGCATTTCAAATCAACAAAATATAGCAATAATTTGTGTTTCATAAGCAGAAGAGATAACATCTTATGTGAGAGAATAGGTGTTTAATGCCTGAGTCACTGATTAATCACTTTGACAAAATTCCTTTTTTAAATGTATCAGCTTACCGACTTTGTATGTCATCAGTAAAACATGTTGATGACATACATTGCTTTGTATTTCTTATAAGTTGTGAGCACACTTCTCTATGAACTTAAATGAAGTATAACTGAAAGTTGAAGAATATACTCTGACATTGTGATGACAGTGGTGAGCTGAGGCTACAGACACTTGACCTTAGTCTGATGACCAATGCCTTCTACAGCCCCAATCACCAAGGAAGGAACACTATCTCTGGGAATGGGACACAGGTGACATCTTCAGGCAGAAGATTGAAGGCTGTGTAAATGGTATACAATTTATCTTTTCTTGGACATCTCTCTAACCAGACCCACTCTCGATTTTTAAAATTTTATATCCATTGTGATAATAAGGATCAAATTTAGTCCATGTAAAAGGGCATACACAATTGTTGCCAATGCTAATATGCCATCCAAGAAAAACGCAGGTCGCGTGGATTAAGGAAGTACATACAGGATCTACATTGACAGGGTTTTGTAATTAGAAAAGAAAGGAATTAATTCCTCTGACTATCTTTATATAAATGTGAGGAGTAAAGCAGAATACTAGAAGATTTTTTAAAGTGATTCTGATTTCAAACAAACATGTTCATTCAGGAAAATACACTTTTTCTCACCTCTCCTGTTAAAAGTCTCAGGAAAATGCAACCTTGAAAATATTCTAAGAGAAAGTTGATTTTGTTTTCTGAACCTCATTTCCTCTCACTTTGTAGTAAAGAAATGAATGAATGAAGAGCAAGTAATCAGTGGAGCACAGTAGGCAAGAACTCAGCTCTGAGAACCGACTGACTTCCATTCCACTTACTACTTTTATGCCAACCTAGGCATGCACCAGAGTCACCTTATCTACAAAATTAAGAAAGTAATAATAATCTCACCTCCCTAAGATTGAATATCATATAGTAAATGCTGAAGAAATGTTTTCTGTTATAATCAGTCTTTGCTAGGATAAATGGAAAGAATATAAACACGCTCAAATAATTGTGAAATATGTATTTAGGGAGCATCAATATCAAATAAAAATATAAAGATGACTATCAAACTAGGGTAACCAAAGTTTTAGACAAGTCAAAGCAAAACTGAATTCTCAAACACAACTGCATGATCAGAATGGTTTATCCGGAACCAACCCAAATGCCCATCGACGATAGACTGGATAGGGAAAATGTGGCACATATACACCATGGAATATTATGCAGCCATCAAAAACGATGAGTTTGGGTCCTTTGTAGGGACATGGATGAACCTGGAAACCATCATTCTCAGCAAACTGACAGAAGAGCAGAAGATCAAACACCGCATGTTCTCACTCATAGGCGGGTGTTGAACAATGAGAACACATGGACACAGGGAGGGGAGCACTACACACTGGGGTCAGTTGGGGGGAAATAGGGGAGGGACGGTGGGGGGTGGGAAGCTGGGGAGAGATAGCAAGGGGAGAAATGCCAGATGTAGGTGATGGGGAGGAAGGCAGCAAATCACACTGCCACGTGTGTTCCTATGCAACAATTTTGCATGTTCTTCACATGTACCCCAAAACGTAAAATGCAATAAAATAAATAAATGGGGAAAAAAAAAAGAATGGTTTATCCAAAGAACACAGTAAGCTGAGGAAGATTCTGCTTTCTGTTCCATTCAGGGAGCTTCTTAGTTTTCAAAAAGAGAACGATGTGTGGGTATGAGAGAGCTGAGGCATAAAATTTGGATCTTATTACAAGGGCAGAAGAAACCCCTAAGAGAATTTGAAGCACAAAAGTGTTATTATCTAATTCCTACTGTTAAATGATCACTCTGACTGATGTGAGGAGCATTGACATGGGATGTGCTGGGGTAGAATGATACCAAGAGCAGCGGAGGATGTGAACGTCCTTCAGGAGACAGCATCACGGCCTGAGCTATCATTGTTTTGTAAAGATGAGGCAAGTGATTCTGTTTGGGATGCCTATTGAAAGTGGAGGCAACTCAATTTGCTAATGGTCAGTGCCTGAGGGGAGTGAGGATTTCTGAACCACTAAACGCCTGTTAGTGACTTAGAAAAGGTGGGAGCTCTTACGAGAGCTGAGCTGCGTTTTCTAAAATTTCATATGTTGAACACTGTTTCATCAGGATCTCAGAATATGAACATCTATAGTAGAAGGCAAGTGGAGTGCTGAGGGCTGCCACTCACCTCTAGGTGCC
>NW_022441886.1:0-5011 GCF_009761245.1 Sapajus apella
AAAAACACCCAAGAGCAAATATTAAAAATAAAATATACAATATGGCAATTTAAACTTTTGCAACACGAACTAAGTAGTAATCTGGTATATTAGAAAAGAGGACTGGTAACGCCAAAGACACGTTGATAGAAATTATTCAAATAGGCCAGGTGCTGCGGCTCACACCTGTAATCCCAGCACTCTGGGAGGTCAAGGGGGTGGATCATGAGGTCAGGAGTTCGAGTCAATCCTGGCCAACATAGCGAAACCCCATTGCTACTAAAAATACAACAAAAATTAGCCTGGCATCGGGGCAGGTGCCTGTAATCCCAGCTACTGGGGAGACTGAGGCAGGAGAATCTCTTGAGCCCAGCAGGCGGAGGTTGCAGTAAGCTGAGATTGCACCACTGAACTCCAGCCTGGGCGACAAAGCAAGACTCCATCTCAAAAACAACAACAAAAAAAGAAATTATTCAAACAGTAGCACAGAGACAGAAAATAAGAGAACAAAGAGAGACCCTTGCGACAACACCCAGGCCCGTCACACATGACTGCAGAGACCTGTGGGACACCATGGCCATGATACAGGTGACCGCAGAGACCCATGGGACACCATGGCCATGATACAGGTGAACACGGAGACCCATGGGTCACCATGGCCATGATACGGGTGGATGGAGAGACCTGTGGGATGACACACAGCACGTGGCACATATACCAGAGACCCAAAGGGAAGACAGAGCAGGAAATCAGAAAAATTTGAGAAATATTCTCCCAGAAATGGAACTCTAAGGAACAAAAAGAAAACAAACATTTTCAGAAATAATGGTCAAGACTTCAAAATCTGTTAAAATGCACCCGCCCTCAGGCTGACGTCACTCAGTTCAGAAAACTAGACCCAGGTACATCACAAACTGTCAAAGTCCAAAATATATAAGAAAATCATGTATACGGTCCACAGAGATTTCACATTTGTAGGGTCCAGCCCTACAGGGTTCTGTGAGCCCCTCCCTGCAGGTGCAGCGATGAGAAACTGTAGAAATAAAAGACACAGACACAGAGAGAGAGAAGAGAGTTTGGGCGTCCACTGCCAGTTGAAGCACGGAGACCTGCAGTAGCCCCCACTGCCTGGACGCTCTGACTTAATTTACTGAGTACAAAGCAGGGGGCGGGGAAGGTCAGGGGAGGTAACGGTGGTCGGTGACAGGGTCAGGTAAATCTCGTGTCTTGGAGACAGGGGGCCCAGGACTTTCACGTAGCCGAGGCCAGGAGAAAACCAATGTGTCAGCGCTCTTCATGTATTTGTCAGAAATATGAAGGGCATTAAGATTATGTTACTATTATTCTTACGTTTTAAGAAAAAGAGAAATCAGGTGCAGAAGCAGGGCTCAGAGTGGACGTGGAATGTGACCGCTGAAGCCAGCATCTCATAGAGACAATTAAGCCCCCAGATGTCTGTGGGCCTCCCTGACAGCCGTCAGGCCCACTGCAGGAGCTTGGAGGAGCGGAGTTTTCTCCTGCCTTCCCCAGGAAGGAGACACCTCGGCCATTTTGGACGCCTCCTCCCCTAGCTGGCTAAACAGCAGGCGCTTCCCCAGCGCGGGAGCTGCCGCACAGCCAAGGCGCCCTCCAGCAGCATTATGTGGGCATGACAGAGGGCTTAGGGCATCATGACTTAGGGTCACTTTGTTCACAGTGTCACCACAGTTCCATGCTTCATAACCTGAGAGTCATTAGTAAGATTAAAGGTTATATTGAGTATGTATCTTTATAGGTAACTGTAAGATTATATATGATTATATGAAGGAATAAGTATGTGCCTACCTTTCTAATTTTCTTCTAAATCAGTATTTATCTGGGAACAGGCTGAGGCTCCAGACCCTTGCCAGGGCACTTTCAGGGTTCCCCCTACATATATTAAGGAAAACAAAAGAATGGGAAGATTTCTCATCAGAAACAAGAGAGAGCAGGCGTGAATAGAACTTTAACACGCCAAAAGAAAAAAAATTGTTCACTCAGAATTCTGTATCCTGTAAAAATCTACTTCAAAAGAGGAAGAGGAGCCGGGTGTGTTGGCTCACACCTGTAACCCCAGCGGTTCGACACCACCCTGACCAACATGGAGAAACCTCGTCTCTACTTAAAAGTACAAAAATTAGCCAGGCGTGGTGGCACGTGCTTGTAGTCCCAGCTACTCGGGGGGCTGAGGCAGGAGAATCACTTGAACCCGGGAGGCAGATGATGCGGTGAGCCAAGATCGCGCCGCTGCACTCCAGCCTGGGCAACAAGAGGGAGACTCCATCTCAAAAGAAGAAAAGAAAGAAAGAAAGAAATAGGCTGTTGAGCCACAAAAAGATATGGAGCGGCCTGAAATGAATATGGAAGAGGCCGGCCTCAAAGACTACACAGTGTCCGTGTCCACCACAGAACGTCCTCGTCAAACTGCTCAAAACCAGCGGGAATGAAACATCGTCAAAGCTGGCAGAGAAAAAACCAAGAGAGGACTGAAGGTTTCCCGCGGGAGGTAGGGCGAGCCAGAAGACAGAACAGCTTCCCAGTTGGAAGGAAAATGTAAACCAGGGCTGGGCACGGTGGCTCATGCCTGTAATCCCAGCACTTTGGAAGGGCAAGCCAGGTCAATCACCTGAGGTCAGGAGTTGGAGACCAGCCTGTCCAACATGGTGAAACCCTGTCTCTACCAAAAATACAAAAAATAGCTGGGCATGGTGGCGGACACCTGTCATCCCAGCTACTCCAGAGGCTGAGGCAGGAGAACTGCTTGAACCTGGGGGGGCAGAAGTTGCAGGGAGTTGGGATCGTGCCATTGCACTTGAGCCTGGGTGATGAAGGGAGACCCCATTTCAAAAAAAAAAGATGCTATACTGAAAACCATAACATTGCTAAGATTAAAGGTCTTACCAGAGAGGTAAAAACCCACAGAGTGGAATATCAATTCTCCCCAAATTAAAGATTCAATGCAAGCCTAATCAAAACCCTAGCAAATATTTTTGAGGCGACTGACAAGTTGTATATCTACCTAAGTCTTAAGATTAAAACTTGTCAGGGCTGGATATGGTGGCTCACACCTGTAATCCCAGCAATTTGGGAGGCCGAGGCAGGAGGATCACTTGAGATCAGAAGTTTGAGACCAGCCTAGTTAACATGGTGAAACACCAATTCTGCTAAAAGTAAAAAAAATTAGCTGGGCGTGGTGGCACATGCCTGTAATCCCAGCTACTCAGGAGGCTGAGGCAGGAGAACCACTTGAATCCGGGAGGTGCAGGTAATGGTGAGCTGAGATTGCACCATTGCATTCCAGCCTGGGCAACAAGAGCAAAACTCTGTCTCTAAAATAAATAAATAAATAATAAAACCTGTCAGTTGCCGAAAAAATAATTTTACTCTTAAACTTATATACATACAATGAAAACTTACAAAGCTGGAAGACTTGCACCACCTTGGATTTACGTGTAACGTGGAACAATTGCAACAGTGTGTCATGACTCAGGGTGAGAGAAGGGAGACACTATACAGACACTTGATTTCTCACAAAGGCATCGCTGCAACTCAGTGGGGGAGAGAATGGACTTTTTTTTTCTTTTGGAGACAGAGCCACAGCACCTGGCCACAGACTTCTCAATGTGTGGTGCTGGAGCATTTGCATATCCATATGGGAAAACAGTTCCCTAACCCACACTTCATACCATCTAGCACCATACACCAAAATTCATTTATTTTTTTATTTTTCTGAGATGGAGTCTTACTCTGTGGCCCAGGCTGGAGCGCAGTGGTGCAATCTCAGCTGGCTGCAACATCCACCTTGTGGTTCAAGTGATTCTCTTGCCTCAGCCTCCCATGTATCTTGGACTACAGTCAAGCGCCATCACGCTTGCCTAATTTTTTTATTTGTAGTAGAGACAGGGTTACACCATGTTGGACATGCTGGTCGCAAACTCCCGACCACAAGTGATCCACCTGCCTCGGCCTCCCAAAGTGCTGGGATTACAGGGTGAGCCACAGCCTTCTCCACCATACAGCAAAATTTAAATTAAGTTGGATAACAGCCTTAAATGTGAAAGGAAACCAATAAAGCTTCTAGAATGAAACGTGGAAGAATATCTTCAAGATCCTGAAGGTAAGCAAAGACTCTTAAATTGGACAAAAACACGTTACTTTTAAAATGAAGATCGGTAAGCTGGACTTTACTGAAGACACCACCAAGAGAGTCAACGGGCAAGCCACAAACTGGAGCACACAGCAGCAGTGCTCAAAGCCCACAGAGGACTCGCTTCTAGAACGCATAAGTCACTCCACAAATCAGAGAGAAAGATCACCCAAGTCAGAAACGGGGAAAGCTTTGGGCACGCACAAAGAGAATATCCAAATGGCGAGCACACTCTCCAGGGAAATGCCAATGAAAGACACAACGCGACAAGAGTCCATCTCAACTCAGGCAAGTTCACCCTCGGGGTCAAACGCCGAGAATGTAAGCAACTCCCACAAATCATGAGTGAGAAACTCGGACAGCACGCGTGACCCCAGCCCACGCCTACCGTGAGACTCCCTGCTGTCCATCGAGGACTGAGTGCTCTATCCACAAACCAGGCACAAGGGCATTCATGGCCCACAAACGGACCCAACTGTGACAGCAGCCCACGGCAGGAAGGGTGGGCAAACGTGGCACCCAAACCAAGCACCACAGCGCAATACACGAGACACAAGCACGCAGATGACTCCAACAGCACAGATGTCACACGGCGTGGGAGTGACCGGCAGTGTCCCATGGCTGAAGCGGTGCTGGCTGCCAAGGACAGGGCACCCTCATGGGGTGAGTCAGAGTTGGGAAAGGGCTCTGATGACAGGCTCCGAGGCCAGGGCTCCACCTAGAGTGTGACTGCAGGTGCCTTTTCTGGGTGAGGGTCCCGTGTCCCCTCTGAGCCTGCCTTCTGGATGTCCCAGCTTGGCTGCATCTGCCTCCCTCTGTCCTCCTCTCACATGCGTCCATCCCAGCTATGGAATCATCTTGGAGAAG
>NW_022441887.1:0-5010 GCF_009761245.1 Sapajus apella
GTCAATGTTATCATTCTAAGTGAAGTAACTTAAGAATAGAAAACCAAATATCCTGTGTTCTCACTTAGAAATGGGAGCCAAGCTATGAGGATGCAAAGGCATAAGAATGACACAATGGACTTTGGGAACTAAGGGGGAATGAGTGATAAAGGGGTAAGGGATAAAAGACTACAAATTGGGTTCAGTGTCTACTGACTGGGTGATGGTGAAACCACATCTCACAAATCACCACTAAAGAACTCATTTATGTAACCAAACATGACCTGTTCCCTAAGCTATGCAAAGAAAAAAGAAAAAGAAAATCACTAGGCTTCCAACTTACAGTGTGATGCAGCGTCTTTGGACTTCTTTTTTCTAATACTAAAATATCTTCAAAGTGTAGTCTGTTTTCTTCAGTTGATAATGTGAAAAGACAGTATTTATGTGGTGAAATTTCCAGGACCCTCAATTCTTTATAGATAGGCTAAATTACTTGCATTATGACTTGCAAAACTCCTTGAATGTGATGGAGCTTGTATTAAGAAGTAAGTTTATAATGTCTACTTTCATATTGCAATTGCATTCTTTCACAAACTTTTTGAAATCCCCTTGTATTCTCAGACCCTTCTGGAAGGGCAGGAGCAGATTCTTATGTGCACAATACAGGAGCCACTCATCCAACTGATCAAGTGGCCTGTCTTTAGGATTTCCAGTCACATCCACATCCACCATACCTCTAACAAGGTCATTCTGAAGATCACGATCCCTCAACAATAACTGAATGAAGCACAAGACTTATCAAAGGCCTGAAATGGTGAGTGGCAGCTGTTGATACTGACTAGCCTAAACTTTCCTAGAAAAGAACAAAAGGATGGGCAGGAACTCCTTGATATAACAGAAAAGCCAGCAGAGAAAAAGAGAGCTACCAACACAAACTCAGTAAAAATACTTTGGAAACACAGTATGTTGATCCAAATTTTTAAAACAAAAATAAAAAGACAGCAGTAAGAATTACAGATGCTTACTTAGAAGAGTACATTTCAATAGTATCTCCAAATGTATTTAAAAAGAGTCCAGGTGTAACATGAAAAGTAAACACAGGGAAGATTGATTTAGAACACAAAATGTCAACAAATACATTTTATAAAGAGCGTGGGGAGAGATTAGTTTCAGAATATGGCAAAAAAGAAAAAGTTTTCTGTGTGGAAGAACAATCTCGGGGACAAATAACACAGGTACTAAGAAATAGATCAACGCGACACACTGGAGGCTTTTATGTGGATACCAGGCTATCTTCTTTGAGTATATAATTGCGGACACTCATTAAAAAATTTTCCTAGAAGAACAATGCGGCATGGTGACTCATGCCTGTTATCCCAGGATTTTGGGAGGATGAGATGGGAGGATCCCTTGAGGTCAGGAGTTCAAAACCAGCCTGAGCAACAAAGTGAGGTCCCATCTCTTCAAATAAATTTTAAATAATTTTTAAAAAAATAAATGGGCATGGTGTTATGAACCTATAATTCAAGTAACTCAAGAGCTGAAGTGGGGGGAGTCCCCTGAGAACAGGCATTCAAGGATACTGTAAGCTATGATCATGACACCACACTGCAGTCTGCTTGACAGAACGAGAGCCTGTATCAATAACGGCAACAAAATTCCTAAAAGACGTAAAGCCCAAACTGAATCTGATGAAACATTCTATCAAAGGGACACAGCAAGGAAAAACTCTTAAAGACGTAAAATAGGATGGCTCATTCAAGAACTGTGTGTTCATTCTGTTCATTTCTAGAAACCCCTGAGAGTTTTTGTGGCCAACGTTGGTTTAACCTCCATGACTATTATAACAGAATGTGTTAAGACAGCTGTATCCCACAACCCCAAGGATTTTCTGATTACAGCCAGATCCAAAGAATATTTGACAATCTGTGTGGGTCTGATCAGGCTGAGGGCCAACCTTCTGTCAGCCATGAATTGCCAGGTTTGTATTGTCTTCACAGAGCTCAAAGTTCCAAAGAAATGATCTCGATATAATCAAATATTTAGCAAAATATGAAAGGAATATGTAAGAAAAATTTCACAGCAAACTTCCTGTTCCTTAGAATACGCCTGTGTTTAGAAAACAGCCCTACGAAGAGGTGATTAAGCTAAAATAAGGAAGTTTCGGTGGAACTAAATCCAGTGAGATTGGTGTCTTTTTAAGTGGAAATTCTAAGAACTGGAAATTTGCACTCAGAGAGACATAAGAAGTAAGGACGCACAGACACAGCCCCATGCGAGGACACAGCAAGAAGGCAGATATCTAGATACCAAGCAGACAGATCCCAGCAGAACTGAGCCTGCTGGCTCCTTCATCGTGGAAACTGAGCATCCAGAACTGTTGAAAAGTAATTTCTGTTGTTTAAGAATGCCCAGTCTGTGATATTCTGTTTTGACAGCTACAATGAAGAAATTGAGGGAGAACAGGTTTTAGAACACAGAAATCAAGAGTCCTGCTTGGCACATATAAGTTTACATTTATTTTAAGTGGCAAGTGAATTGCTGAGGTGTTTGACTCATGTACAAGTGCCTAAGCTCCTGTTGTAATCCTGCTCCCTGCTTTGACCCCATCCTTAATGAGTGACACTGTCATTTTCAGTTCTTTTGTAACCTCTGCTTTGGTTGTCTTTGGTAGCTTTGTACCTGAAATTTACTCCTTCCTGATATGCTAATCTCTTTCACTCATTTCTGACATAGGAGAAGGTCAGGAATAGGGTGTGAGCTGAGTGATATTTGGAAGCATCACCT
This sequence comes from Sapajus apella, assembly GCF_009761245.1. Lineage (NCBI taxonomy): Eukaryota > Metazoa > Chordata > Mammalia > Primates > Cebidae > Sapajus > Sapajus apella. Next base: position 2,767 of record NW_022441887.1, read on the forward strand.
CTTGTCTTCCTGTACTCAGCAGATGAGGAGAAGCCTGCCTCCAACCAGGATTGCAGCTTCCCCAGTGACTCAACCACAGAGGCACATCTGCCTGGCACTCCCCTCTGCTTCTCTCTTGCCTTCCTTCCCTACCTGATGGGCCACCATGAGTTACCTAGGTCAGACTGCCCATCTACAGCTTCTCTTTCCAAATAATGTTTGGTGATGCCAGAGAAAATCATTCAAGAACGTCAGCACACCCGCTAGGGCCAAGCTCTCTGTTTCTCTATTAAAGCATGTGAAGCTCATTTATAAATGTGACACTTTTCATGAAGCTGGAGAATATTTGGCCACCAGTGCTATATTCCACCTTCAAAAAACATCCCTATTTATGCTAGGGCAGAACCAAGAAACCAAGCTGTCTAGTCAGCTGGAAAAGTCTAAGTTACCTGTAGTAGACCTTACTGTATTAGGACACCTTTCTAAATGCAGTGGGTTGTTAAAATGTTAATGGAAAATGTATGTTCTAATAGGAAATACCACGAATGGATTCCAAATTTTTTTGCACCAAAATGAACTCAGAATGGCTTGCTATAACATGTGTGAACAGGAGCTAGTTTGAGACATCAAGAAAAATAAGATACCAGTTTCAAAAGAACCCCTACAAGAACAACATGAATTCTTCTAAAATTACGCTGAGTACGAACATCAGATTGATGGTGAAGCTGGGGTGGAAGAAGGTGAAATCATTGATGGTGCCCAAAAGGTCGTCCTACTTGGCATGTGGTAAGTTGACATCAGCAGTTCACATATCCAATGAGGCGTTCCTCATTTCAAGAAGGAATGAGTTAATGCTGAACCTAAAGCCTCCAGTGACAGATGATTCACATCTGATTGCCAGGAATAAATTCACCTTCTTTATACCCTAAGAGAAGTTGAGTGACGACTAGCAGTACCAACAATAGCCAGCACTGCAATTTGTCAGTTGGTTCAACTTGCATGATTCTAACTGGGATGCAAGTCTGGTTCAACATAGGCAAATCTATAAACGTAATCCGTCACATAAACAGAACCAAAGAAAAAAACCACATGGTTATCTCAACAGATTCAGAGAAGGCCATAGACAAAATTCAACAGCCCTTTGTACTAAAAACTCTCAATAAACTAGAAAACTTTTAAAATGTGATTATGATTTCAAATAAACATTTTTACTCAGGAAAATATGTTTTTTTCTCACTTAATCTATTAAAGGCTCAGGAAAATTTAGCCTTGAAAATATTCCAGAGAAACTTGTCTTAGTTCTCTGAATCTCATTTTCTCTCACTTTCTGGTAAAGAAATGAATGAATGAAGAAGAAGTAACCGGTGGAGCCCCATAGGCAAGAGCTCAGGTCTGAGAACTGACCGCTACCTTTATACAAAACTAGACACGCACCTAAGTCACCTCACCTTATCTACAAAATTAAGAAAATAATATAATCACACCTCCCTAACATGAAGGTTCTGAAGATTGCATATCATATAGTAAATGCTCACGAAATGTTTTCTATTATAACCAGGCTTTGCTAGGATAAATGGAAAGAATATAAATATGCTCAAATAATTGTGAAATATATGTTTATGGAGCATTAACATCAAATACAAATATAAAGATGACTATCATATTAGTGTAACCAAAGTTTTTAGACAAGTCAAAGCAAAGCTGAATTCTCAAACACAACTGCATTATCAGAATGGTTAGTTTATGCAATGAACACAGTAAGCTGAGGAAGATTCTGCATTCTGTTCCATTCACAGTCGTCACAAAGAGAGAGACATGTGGGTATGAGAGAGCTGAGGATGAAATTTGGATCTTATTACAAGTGCAGAAGGAAACCTAAGAGCATTTGAAGCACAAAAGTGTTATGATCTAATTCCTACTGTTAAATGACTGATATGAGGGGAATCGACATGGGACGTGCTGGCGTAGAACGTTACCAAGAGCAGCTGAGGATGTGAACGTCCTTCAGGAGACAGCATCATGGCCTCAGCTATACCTTCTAGTAAAGATTATGCATGTGATTATGCATTTTGAATGCATGTTGAAACTGGAGGCAACTCAATTTGCTAATGGTCAGTGGGTGAAGGAAGTGAGGATTTTTGAGCCACAGAACACCTGTGACTTAGAAAAGGTTGGGAGTTGTTATGAGGGCTGAGTTGTGTTTCCCAAAATTCCACATGTTGAACACTGTTACTGCAGAACCTAAGAATATGAACATCCATTATA
>NW_022441888.1:0-5009 GCF_009761245.1 Sapajus apella
ACCTCCGCCTCCTGGGTTCAGGCAATTCTCCTGCCTCAGCCTCCTGAGTAGCTGGGATTACAGGCATGCACCACCATGCCCAGCTAATTTTTTGTATTTTTAGTAGAGACGGGGTTTCACCATGTTGACCAGGATGGTCTCGATCTCTTGACCTCGTGATCCACCCGCCTCGGCCTCCCAAAGTGCTGGGATTACAGGCTTGAGCCACCGCGCCCGGCCACGTGAATTTTTTATATTTTGAATAGAAACAAGGTTTTACCCTGTTAGCTGGACTGGTCTCGAACTCGTGACCTGAGATGATTCTACCTGCCTCGGCCTCCCAAAGTGCTGAAATTATAGGTGTGAGCCACTGCGCTCGGCCCAATTTTTTTTGAGACAGTGTTTCACTCTGTCACTCAGGCCAGAGTGCAGTGTCGCCCTCCGGGTTCACTGAAGTTTCAACCGCCCCAGAATCAGGTGATCTTCCCACCTCAACCTCCCTAGCAGCTGGAACCACAGACATGTGCCACCACACCTGGCTTTTTGTATTTTTGTAGAGACATAATTTTGCCATGTTGCCCAGGCTGGTCTTGAACTCCTGGACTCAAGCAACCCACCTGCCTTGGCCTCCCAAAGTGCTGGGATTATAAGCATGAGCCACTGCACCCTGCCTGTCCTATTCTTTATGAGCAATTTAAAGGATTTTTCAACAATGTTTTTGTCCATTCTTGCTTTTCACCATACTGACATTAGAACCAGACTCCATGTGAGATGGGACACCACTAAACACGGTGCTCATTGCTCTTAATAGAGTTATGTGCAAGTTCCTGTGCAAGGAAAGAGCAGCATTCAGCCTGGGATGATCAGAAAAGAGTCTCCACAACATACATTCCAGTTGAGCACTTTAAGGTTGAGTACAAGTTTGTTAGAGAAAGGGGCAAGACCAAAGCTGGATGGCCAGCTATCTACAGTATGGCTGGACTAAGGCTCTTAAGGTTTCTTCAAGTCCTAAACTCCTTTATGTTTGATCTTCATTTCATGTGCACTCTGGATATTTTTTCTTTTTCTTTCTTTCTTTCTTTTTTTTTTTTTTTTTTTTCCGAGGTGGAGTTTTGCTCTTGTTGCCCATGCTGGAGTGCAATGGCATGATCTCAGCTCACTGCAACCTCCACTTCCTAGGTTTAAGCGATTCTCCTGCCTTGGCCTCCCAAGTAGCTGGGATTACAGGTGTGCACCATCACACCCAGCTAATTTTGTATTTTTAATAGAGACGGGTTTTCACCATGTTGGTCAGGCTGGTCTCAAACTCCCTATCTCAGGTGATCCGCCTGCCTCAACCTCTTCAAGTGCTGGGATTACAGGCCTGAGCCACCACGCTGGCCTGGGTTTTGTTTTGTTTGTAGTCCATTATTCTTCCCAAGTTTCCTTGGTAGGCAGGATAGTCAGGATATTTTAACTAAATTCACTTTCCTCAGGAAGAAGCCTGGCTTGAGGATGCTCAGGTCTTCATTCAAAAGACCCTGTGTCCAGCTGTCAAGGAGCCTAATGTCCAGTTGACTCCATTGGTAATTGATTGTGTGAAGACTGTCTGGTTGTCCCAGGGAAGGAACCAAAGTTCTACACTACCCCTCAGCTACAGGTAAGGAGAGGTGGCAGTTGCAGGGGCTGGGTGGGGCAGGGGTGTTGAATTCAGGATTGAAAAGTAGGTCCTATAGTTAGAAAAAGGGCAAGTGAGGCTGGGTATGGTGGCTCACGCCTGTAATCCCAGCACTTTGGGAAGCCAAAGCAGGCGGATCACCTGAGGTTGGGAGTTCGAGACCAGCCTGACCAACATGGAGGAACCCCATCTCTACTAAAATTACAAAATCAGCTGAGTATGGGTGATGCATGCCTGTAATCCCAGCTACTCAGGAGGCTGAGGCAGGAGAATACCTTGAACCCTGGAGGTGGAGGTTGCAGTGAGCTGAGATTGTGCCATTGCACTCCAGCCTGGGCAAGAGCTAAACTCCATCTCAAAAAAAAAAAAAAAGAAAAAAAGAAGAAGAAAAAGGTTGCAAGTGAGAGAGTGAACAGAGGACAAGTTAGTCAACGTATCCCCTTCTGCAGAGCTTTGCTGTTCTAATACAATCAAGCTTTCCTTTTCCTAAAGTTCTCCTGCATTGGCTTAAGATTAAAGAAAAGGAGAGGAACAGGGGAAGAGAGAGAGAATATTTGGAAAAAGAGCTCTCAAAGTGGGGAAAGAGGCTAATATTTTATTTATTTTGTGTATTAGGAAACAAAGATACAGAGGGCTGTATGACTTGACCAAGTGCAGATCATTGTGTTTAAGATGTGTGTTTTAGGGCTTCCAAGCGTATTTTTCTGTATATATACATTTTTTACTACACTATCCTTCCCAAAAGTGTTTTAGGCAATGTTAGTAAAGCATCATAAGAAAAGGGGTTCATGGCTAAATGAGAGTGAGGGACACTGAATATAAACAAACTTCTTTGGGAGCGTCATAGGGTTTATTAAGGTATTAGAGGCTCTGACGAGTCCTGCAAAAGAAACCTATTTACCTCCTCATAGACACTGTCACTATCTTGGAGATGGGATATATTATTCCAATAAATATTTTAATATTTGTACTACACATACGTCTATTCTTAAGCAATATAATGTAGAGTTATGCATACCTTTAGACTTTAAATAAATGGTACCATACCTTACATACCCTCTGCAATTTGCCTTTTTTGTTTGAGACAGGGTCTCGCTCTGTCCCCCAGGCTCGAGTGCGGTGGTACAAACACTTCTGACAGCCTTTACCTCCAGGGCTCAAGCATTTCTCCTGCCTCAGCCTCCCACATAGCTAGGACCACAGGTGCATGCCACTGCACCTAGCTACTTTATTTTATTTTTTTGTAGATACGGGGTATCTCACTTTTTTGCCCACACTGGTGTCAAACTCCAAGGCTCAAGCAGTCCTCCTACAGTGGCCTCCCAAGGTGTTGGCATTATAGGCATGAGCCACTGTGCCTCACCTGCTTTCTTTTTTGAGATAGAGACTCACAAAAGTCTCACTCTGTTGCTGAGGCTGGATTGCAGTGGCACGATCTCAGCTCACTACAACCTCCGCCTTCTGAGTTCAAGCGATTCTCCTGCCTCTTGAGTAGCTGGGGTTACAGGCACATGCCACCACACCAGCTAATTTTTGTATTTTTTAGTAGAGACAGGGTTTCACCACATTGGCCATGCTACTTAAATTCCTGACCTCAGGTGATCGCCCACCTCAGCCTTCCAGAGTGCTGGGATTACAGGTAGGAATCACTGCACCCAGTCCCTGCCTGCTTTTCTTGCGTAACATTATACTTCTTTTTTTTGCTTGTGGGTTTTGTTGTTGTTGTTGAGATGGAGTCTCACTCTGTCACCCAGGCTGGAGTACAGTGGCATGATCTTAGCTCACTGCAAACTCTGCCTCCCAGGTTCAAGCAATTCTCCTGCCTCATCCTTCCAAGAAGCTGAGATTACAGGTGCCTGCCATCACACCTGGCCAATTTTTGTATTTTTGTAGGGATGGGCTTTCACCATGTTGGCCAGGCAGGTCTCAAACTCCTGACCCCTGATGTTCCACCCGTCTCAGCCTTTCAAAGTGCTGGGATTACAGGTGTGAGCCACTGCACCCAGCCCCCACTCATTTGTTTTAACTGGTCTATGGTATTCTGTTAGGTGAATGTATATGTCACTCTTTATCTTTTTAAAATAGGAAAGGTAGAGATATGTTTAGTATAAGATGCTTTTTCCTTGGCACTCCCTTAGCCTGCTTATGACAGTTTGGGAAATACTTCACTAAGCTTGGTTATCTGTGTCAGTCAGTCAAAGCAAGAGATCTTCTTTTTTTTTTTTTTTTTTTTTTGAGACGGAATTTCACTCTTGTTACCCAGGCTGGAGTGCAATGGCGCAATCTCGGCTCACTGCAACCTCCGTCTCCTGGGTTCAGGCAATTCTCCTACCTCAGCCTCCTGAGTAGCTGGGATTACAGGCACGTGCCACCATGCCCAGCTAATTTTTTGTATTTTTAGTAGAGACGGGGTTTCACCATGTTGACCAGGATGGTCTCGATCTCTTGACCTCGTGATCCACCCGCCTCGGCCTCCCAAAGTGCTGGGATTACAGGCTTGAGCCACCACGCCCGGCCCCAGCAAGAGATCTTCTTATCCAAAACATTATTTTTATAATTCTGCATAATTTTCTCATCTGTGGACTTTATCATAAACCAATAGTTCTTAAAATGCTCATCTGCCAGATTGTAAATCAATACACATCTTTCTTCATTGAGAATGTCTTGCTTGCAAAAAAGAGTTAGCTGAACTAAACAATGTGCTTAGCCATGTTCTTATTGCTCAACCATTGAAAACCTTTACATTTTGCTATATTTGCTTCAGTTCTTTGTTATAAGGAGTATAAATGTGCCTGGGCATGGTGGCTCACGCCTGTAATCCCAGCACTTTGGGAGGCTGAGGCAGGCAGATCACTTGAGGACAGGAGTTTGAGACCAGCCTGGTCAACGTGGTAAAATCCCGTCTCTACTAAAAATACAAAAGATTAGCCAGGCACGGTGGTGCGCACCTGTAGTCCCAGCTGCTCAGGAGGCTGAGGCAGGAGAATTGCTTGAACCTGGCAGGCAGAGGTTGCAGTAAGCTGAGATCGTACCACTGCAATCGTACCACTGGATGACAGAGCAAGACTCCATCTCAAAATAAAAAATTATGGGAATGCAAGCAAGTGAGCATAATGATATTACAAAAAGGTGAATTTATCACAACTTTGATAATTTAAATATTATTTGTATCACATCCAACACCCACCATCTCAGCCTCAGCTTCCCCCCAAGTCTCTAGAATTGCACTATGCTAGACTAGAAAGGATCATGGCTAGGGTCATTGTAGGTGGACAGTTAGATGCCTAAGTGGTTCCATTAAGTTCTCTCTGGAGCTGAGAGCTGAGGTGTTTTCAAGAGAATTGCCTCTATGGCCGGGCACGGTGGCTCAAGC
>NW_022441889.1:0-5009 GCF_009761245.1 Sapajus apella
CTGTGCCGGCCGGTGCCGCTTCTTTGCCCCGCACAGCTGCTTTGTCATAGCCCCGGAGCAGCAGTTCTTCGTACAAAATACACCAGTCTGGGTGCCCTTTTGGCTGGCGATTGGAGCCATGGGAAGTCGCCCATTCGTCTGTTTAAAAAGGGGACTGAGCAGGGAACCAGGACAGTAGAATACAGGGCAAAAAAAAAAAAAAAAGCGCCACAAACCTCAGTGCCGCTGTTTAAGCCAGTGCAGTGAGTGGCCGCAGCGGAAAACAAACAGACCCCAGAGCCTCTTCAACAGGCGAGTGGAACACAAACTTAAAAAAGTCTCTGAGGCAGGGAGCCAAGCGACCAGGCTCGGCTGGTCCCACCCCGACAAAGAACAGCAATCAGAAACTCTGGATTGAGAGTTTCACAGCAAGTGCAGCTGAACCCAGGACGCTCCAGCTCTGTGGGGGAGGGGCTTCCACCATTACCGAGGCAGCCCGCCTCAATGGAGGTAGTCAACCAATGCTGGGGCAGCCCGCCATTGCCGAGGCAACCCGCCATTGCTGAGGCAGCCCGCCGTTGCCAAGGCAACCGGCCATTGCTGAGGCAGCCCGCCATTGCCAAGGCAACTCGCCACAGCAGAGAGACTCCGCCTCAATAGAGGCGGGCCACCATCGCCAAAGCAGTTCTAACTACACACATAGAAACAGGGTTGCAAAGAAGTTCACTCGGCAGCTGGGTGGAGACCACAGCAACTCAGCAAAGCCTCTACAGGCCGACAGTGACTAGGTTGCCTCTTTGCTGGGCAGGGAGGTCTGAATAAAAAAAAAAAAGAAGGCATCAGCATAACGGAAACTCATAAATAAAGCCCTAAATCCCTGGGACAGAGCACCTGGGAACAAAAAGCAGTTTATGAGTTCTGCTGCAGCAGACCTAAACGCATCTGCCCAGCAGCTCTGAATGAACAACAGAGCTCACAGCTCACCATTTGAGCTCCTGTAAAGAAGAGACCGTCTCCTCAAGCAGCTCCCTGACCCCTATATATCCAAAGAGACACCTCATAAAGGAGAGATCACATTGATACTAGGCGGGTATCCTTCTGGGACAAAGACAGCAGAAGAAGAAAACTGGTAACAACCCTTACTGTTCAGCAGCTGCTGCAGGTGAACCGCAGGCAAGCAGGGCCTGGAGTGAACCTCAGCAGACCTACAGCAGAGGGGCCAGACTGTCAGAAGGAAAACCAAGAGACAGAAATAACCTCATCATCAACAAACAGAACGTCAATCTGAAAGATTTGAGACCCAATCTGAAAGCCAGTAACCACAAAGTCCACAGGTGGATAAATCCATAAGGATGGGAAGAAACCAGCGTAAAAAGGATGAAAACACCGGGAACCAGAACACCTCTCCTCCTACAAGAGATCACAACTCCTCATCAGCAAGGGAACAAGGTTGGATGGAGAACGAGTGTGACGAAATGACAGAATCAGACTTCAGAAGGTGGGTAGTAAGAAACTTCTGTGAACTTAAAGAACATGCTCTAACCAAATTTAAAGTAACTAAGAACATTGAAAACACATTTGACGAAAGGCTAATGAGAATCAACAACTTAGAGAGGAATATAAGTCAATTGAAGGAGCTGAAAAACACAACAGGAGAACTTCATGAAGTGTACACAAGTTTCAACAGCCAAATTGACTAAACAGAAGAAAGGTTATCAGAGGTCGAAGATCAACTCAATGAAATAAAATGAAATGGCAAGATTAGAGAAAAAAGGGTAGAAAGGAATGAACAAATTCTCCAAGAACTATGGGACTATGTGAAAAGACCTAATCTACATTTCATAGGTGTACCTGAATGTGACGAAGAGAATGAATCCAAGCTGGAAAATACTCTACAGGATATTATCTAGGAAAACTTCCCCAACCTAGTAAGGCAGGCCAATATTCAAGTCCAGGAAATACAGAGAACACCACAAAGATATTCCTCAAGAAGAGCAACCCCAAGGCACATAATCATCAGATTCACCAGGGTTGAAATGAAGGAGAAAATGCTAAGGGCAGCCAGAAAGAAAGGTCGGGTTACCCCCAAAGGGAAGTCCATCAGACTCACAGCAGATCTCTCAGCAGAAACCCTACAAGCCAGAAGAGAGTGGGGACCAATATTCAGCATCCTTAAAGAAAAGAACTTTGAACCTAGAATTTCATATTCAGCCAAACTAGGCCTGCTAAGTGAAGGAGAAATAAAATTCCTTTACGAAAAGCAATTAGTGAGAGATTTCATCACCACAAGGCCTGCTTTACAAGAGCTCCTGAAAGAAGCAGGAAACATAGAAAGGAACAACCAATACCAGCCACTTCAAAAACATACCAAATGATAAAGACCATCGAACAATGAAGAAACTGATTCAACTAATGGGCAAAACAGTCAGCTAGCATCAAAATGGCAAGATCAAATTCACACATAACAATATTAACCCCATTAAATGTAAATGAGCTAAATGCCCCAATCAAAAGACACAGAGTGCCAAATTGGATAAAAAGCCAAAACCCATCAGTGTACTGTACACAGGAAACCCGTCTCACATGCAAGGATACACAAAGGCCCAAAATAAAGGGATGGAGGAAGATTTACCAAGCAGGTGGAGAGCAAAAAAATGCAGGAGAGCCTCTTGAGGAGGCGCCTGCCCGCCAAGGGTTTCTGCCAAGAGATCTGCTGTGAGTCTGATTGGCTTCCCTCTATGGCCGACTAGGAACAACTCAGGATTGCAGCTCTCAGTGAAAGCACATAGGGTGATTGGACGCCACATTTCCAGACAGATTTTAATTGCCAACAGACTGGGAGATTCCCAGACGGAGAGGCCCCACGGGTCGCCAGCACAGCTGTTTTGGCCAGCACAGCGTGACAGCTTTGCCAGCGCCCTAGTGAGGGGGTTCTCCGTACAAAATACACTGGTCCAGGTGCCCTTTTAGCTGGCGATTGGAGACCTGGGAAGGCAGATCGCCCACTCATCTGATTTAAAAGGAACTGAAACAGGGAGCCAGGGCAGGAGATTCCTGGCCAAAAATACTGCCACGAATCTCAGCATCGCTGTTTCAGCTGGCACAGCGAGTCGCCCCATAGGAAATCACAGAGATCCCGGCACCCTTTCAACATGTGACTGGAACACCTGGAAGAGAGTTGACCGTTCATCTGAAAAAAACCAGACTCTGAGTCAGGGAGTCAGGAGGTGATCAGGCTCAGCTGGAACCACACCCACAAAAAAAAGAAAAAAAAAAAAAAAAAGCAATTGAAAATGATCTGAGTTGAGAGTTTCACAGCAAGCACAGCTGAACCCAGGATGGTCCAGTTCTGTGGGAGAGGGGTGCCCGCCATTACGGAGACACTCAAACACTACGTAGGTAGTCTGCCATTGCTGAGGCAACCTACCATTGCCAAGGCAACCTGCCGTTACAGAGGGAGTCTGCCATTACAGAGGCGGGCCACCATTGCCGAAGCAATTCTAACTACACTCATATAAACAGGAGAGCATGAAAGTTCACACAGCAGCTGGGCAGAGCCCACAGCAGCTTAGCAAAGCCTCTACAGGCAGACAGTGACTAGGCTGCCTCCTCACTGGGCAGGGCAGCCCTGAAAAAAAAAATACAGGCAGCAGCACAACAGAAGATAATATATAAAGCCCTAAGCCCCTGGAACAGAGCACCTGGGGGAAAAAAAAAAAAGGAGTTTACCAGTTCTGCTGCAGCAGTGCTAAACGTGCCTGCCCAGCAATGAATGAACAACAGAGCTCACAGCTCAGCACTTGAGCTCCAATAAAGGACAGATTGTCTCCTCAAGCAGTTCCCTGACCCCCATATGTCCAAAGAGTCACCTCATAAAGGAGAGATCAGACAGACATTTGGCTGATCTCTGGGACAAAGATAGCAGAAGAAGAAACTGGTAGCAACCCTTACTGTTCTGCAGCCACTGGAGGTGATCCCCAGGCAAGCAGGGCCTGTAGTGGACCTCAGCAGCCCTACAGCAGAGGGACCAGACTGTTACAAGGAAAACTAACTAACAGAAATAACTTCATCATCCACAAACTGGAAGTTGACCCAGAGACCCAATCTGAAAGTCAGCAACTACAAAGACCACAGGTGGATAAATCCACAAAGATGGGAAGAAACCAGAGCTAAAAGGATGAAAACACCTGAAACCAGGACACCTCTCCTCGTACAAGGGATCACAACTCCTCATCAGCAAGGGAGCAAGGCTGGATGGAGAATGAGTGTGATGAAATGACAGAATTAGACTTCAGAAGGTGGGTAACAAGAAACTTCTGTGAGCTAAAAGAACATGTTCTAACCCAATGCAAAGAAACTAAGAACCTTAAAAAACATTTGACAAAATGTTAATGAGAATGGACAACATAGAGAGGAATATAAGTGAACTGATGGAGCTGAAAAACACAACATGAGAACTTCGTGAAGCATGCACAAGTTTCAACAGCTGAATTGACCAAGCAGAAGAAAGGATATCAGAGGTCGAAGATCAACTCAATGAAATGAAATGAGAAGGCAAGAATAGAGAAAAAAGGGCAAAAAGGAATGAACAAAGTCTTCAAGAAATGTAGGAATATGTGAAAAGACCTAATCTACGTTTGATAGGTATACCTGAATGTGACAAAGAGAATGAATCCAAACTGGAAAATACTCTTCAGGATATTATCCAGGAAAACTTCTCCAACCTAGCAAGGCAGGCCAATATTCAAGTCCAGGAAATACAGAGAACACCACAAAGATATTCGACAAGAAGAGCAACCCCAAGGCACATAATCATCAGGTTCACCAGATACCAGCTAGCATCAAAATGGCAGTATCAAATTCACACATAGCAATATTAACCCTAAATGTAAATAGACTAAACGCCCCAATCAAAAGACACAGACTGACAAATTGGATAAAAAGCCAAAACCCATCAGGGTGCTGTATCCCGGAAACCCATCCCACATGCAAGGATACACAAAGGCTCAAAATAAAGGGATGGAGGAAGA
>NW_022441890.1:0-5008 GCF_009761245.1 Sapajus apella
GACTCTCAAAAATAATCTTCAATAGTGCAAATAGTCCCAGCCAAGATGCAGTCAATATGTTTGTTTTGCAAGTTTGGGAGAGCAGTTGGCCTTGAGTCACACATCGAAGCTTTAAGAGGTGAGACGCTGGCTTCATTCTGGACAAGACAGGAACTTGGCCTCAGTGTGAGATCCTGCCACGCGGTGTTGCCGTGGCCTGATGAAGTGTGAATGTGAAGGCGGTGTCAGCGCCGGTGCAGAGCACCACTCTGTCACCCCACCGCGCAGCCTGTGAGGACCCACTAAACCTTTCCATGCCTAGACCACCCCATCTGTGGAATGGGGTCAATACCACCTACCTCACAGGGGTGTTGTGAGGAATGAGAATAACAATGTCAAATGTTTTTAATACTCAGAAAAAAAAATTAAAAAAAATAAAGTATATAACTCATTGGCATTTGGTAAATTCACAACACTGTGCAAATACTACTTCTATCTAGCTCCAAGACGTTTTCTTACTTTCTTTTGTGTATGTGTGGTAAGCACACATAAAGTCTACTCTCTTCACAAGTTTTCAGAACAGTATTACTAACTATTCAGAGAAGTATACAGAACAGTATTAACTAGAGTCTTCATGCTGTACCATAGATCGCTAATTAATCCTGTATAACTTCAAGTTTGAACCCTTGGATTTACATCTTTTTATTTCCACTCCCTCTCCTCCCCAGTAACCACCATTTTACTCTGTGTTTTTATGTATTTGACTTAATATTTTCATACATGAGTGAGATAATACACCATCTGTCTTTCTGTTTATGTCTTAATTCACATAGTGTAATATCCTCCAGGCTCAACAATGGTGTTGCAAATGTCAGTGTCTCCTTTATTAATACTGAATAGTATTATATTATGTATATATACTGTAATTTATGTGTTTATCCATTCTTCTACCTATGAACAGTTAGGTTGTTCTCATATCTTGGCCATTGTGAATAATTCTACAATGAAAAGGGAAATGTCGATATTTCTACAAGATGTTGATTTCACCTACTTTGGGTATGTACCCAAAAAGGATAGCTGGATTATAGTTATATTTTTAATTTTTTGAGAAAACTCCACGCAGTTTTTCACAATAGCTGTAGCAATTTACATTCCCAGCAGCAGTGGACAAGGGTTTCCTTCCCTCTACACCTTTGCTGACACCTCTTATCACTTGTTATGTCTATTCTAGCCATCTTACCAGGTGTAAAGTGATATATTACTCTGGTTTTGATTTGCCTTTTCCTGATAATTACTGATGTTGAACACCTTTGCATGCATATGGCTATTTGCATGTCTTTCTTGGAAAAATGTCTATTCATATATTTTGTCAATTTTTAAATAGATTTTTTTCCTTTCAAGTTGTGGGAATTCCTTATGTATTTTGAATATTAACTTCTTATCAGGTACATAACTTGCAAATATTCTCTCCCAATCCAGAGATTACCTTTTTATTGTGTTGATTATGTCCTTTGTTGTACAAAGGCTTTTTAGTTTAATAACCAATGTTCATAGATTGAAAGATTTAATATTTTTAAAATGTCAAATACTACATGATGAAATATACAGATTGAATGCAATCTCAAGTCAAAATTTCAATGACATTTTTCACAGGAACAGAAAAACATTCTAACATTAGATGGAACCATTAAAGACTCAAATAACCAATGTGATCTTGAAAACTAAAAGCAGAGTTCAGGGCATCATATTTTCTGATTTCAAATTACATGACAAAGCTACAATAACCATAACAATATGGTACTGGCGTAAAAGCAGACACATAGACCAATAGAACACAGTAGAGATCCCAGAAATGAACCCAGCATATATGATCAACTAATTTTGGCAAGGCCAACAAGAAGCTACACTGGGATCAGGGTAACTGGAAATTAGTACTCAAAAGAATAAAACTGGACTCTTATACAACACACAAAAGTCAACTCGAAATAAATCAATGATTTCAACATGAGATTGGAAGCAGTAAAATTTGTAGAAGAAAACATGGGAAAAACCTTCTTGATATGGGTCTTAGCAATAATTATTTTGAATGTGACATTGAAAGCTCAGGCAGCAAAAGCAAAAATAAGCAAGTGTGACCAAATCAAAATAGAAAAGCTTTTAGTAAGTGAAAGTGTGTCTTTTGACAGTGTCACACAGAGGTAACAGCAGGGAGAAAAGTGAGATTTAAGGATGAGGCAAATATATACCTCAATATGATGAAGAACAAAAATAATAAACAGAACATGCATGAGAATAACAAACTGATACAGCTGATGGGTATAGAATTCATGGACACCTTGAATTTCAGGAGGAAAGAAGTGGCCAACTATATGTTTGAATTTTGCAGATAAATAGAGGAAGATACTGACTAATTAATACTGGACCTGAGCAAGAGGCTTCATACTGTATCTTCCCTTTGTCATTCATTTGTATTGATTACAATGGCCTTTCCCAATTTTTTAATTTCAAAACTAATGTGTTAGATCATCTCCTACAATTTCCTTAAGTATCCTTCTGTGCGTGTGTGTGTGTGTGTAGAGAGAGAGACTATAGAGAGAGAGAAACAGAAAGAGACAGAGGAAAGAAGAAAAAAGACGGGGAAAAGACCAGAAGAAAAAGAAAAGAATGGAAAGAGGAAGAGGAAGAAGAGTTACAGGAAGGAGAAGAAGACCCCAATGGTGAAGAAGAAAATGTCATATGATTCTGCCACATTGGAAGACGGCTTTGCAGTTTCTTACAGAGTTTACCACTTGATGCAGCAGTTATGCTACTGAGCATTACTAACTGATTTGAAAGCTTATGTACAGTCTGAATATTTTTATTGCAGCTGTATTCATAACTGCCTTCAGAAGATGAATGAATAAACAGGGTATGCCATAGAATGGCATATAATTGAGAAAACAAATCACCTATCAAACCACAAAGAGACATAGATGAATCTAAAATGTGTAATGTTAAGTGAAGGAAGCCATTCTGAAAAGGCTATCTACTGTAGGATTCCAATTATGTGACAATTGGGAAAAGGCAAAACGGTAGAGACAGTGAAAAGATCAGTGGTTTCCAGGCATTCAGGAATGAGGAGAATTAAATAAGAGAAGTGCAAGGGACATTTTGGGCAATGAAACTCCTCTGTGTGACACCGTAATGATGGTCCCATGACATTATTCATTTTTCAAGATCCATAAAGCACTACGACACAAAGCACACATGCGAATGTATGCAAATTAAAACTCACAAGTGTTAAAGAGATCAGAGCATTAAACTAAGTGTGTGGCTGTGTATGCAGGGTCCTATAAGGCTAAGTAAGTCTTCCTTTCCATGAAGCAAGCCTACTTGTCAACGTTTCACTTGTCAATGTTTGTCTCTTAACATTTGACCCTGTGCTTTTGCTGATGTAACCAACCTCTCTAGGCAAACCGGGGTCTTTGCGTGTCCTGCGGGTTTGGAGCAGACACTGTGCTGCTGTGACTCCTCCTCCATGGGAATGTTTGAGGCTGAAGTGAAGATTGGCCTTTACATCCAGGACAGGCGGTGGCAGGCAGGGATGTTCAGGAATGAGGCACTGATGGCAGCTGACACAAGGTAACCATGGGGCAGTGAGAGCCATCACCATGAACATTGCAGCCTGAAGGCAAGGAAAGCCTCTGAAACTCGGAAAGCAGGTAGGACTGAGTGAATGTGGAAAGTCATGTGAATAAGACGTCCCCACACTCACAGGGAGACACTGCCTCTATCCAACATTTCAGCTGTCATGCTTCAGAGCTTCTGTAATTCTGTTCTGAAGCTTTGATACTATAAGCAGCACTTAACACAGTAAGATTTATGAGAATAATTTTTTGAGAATATTTTGTTTTTTCCTGTATTACCAAAAAGGTGTCTGATGGTGACCTAAAGATTTTCTTGTGATTCCATGTAACAGAAAAACACAAATACAGGCCCACACTTTTAGTCATTAGAGGCTGCCAATGGTCTTTTCCTGCACAGCATGGTCCTACCTTCTCTTGACTGAACAGGGGGAGATGGAATCACCAAGACTAAAGCAGCATAGATTAATCTGCCATGAAGGAAAGCAATGCTGAGAACTTGTGAACTACCAGAAGTCCCCTCACACATACTAGGGGAGAACAAACAGTAAAAGAGAATATTTTTAAGGGTAGCTAGACTTTTCTCAACTAAGAGAGTCTTTGAAATGCACAAAATGGAGCTACAGAAATGTTCCCTTCAATTGGTCAATTTTTCTGAAATGTTCCTTCAGAGCTTATACATTTTGGTACAATAGCTAATCCTGAGGTCACCAGGAGAAACTAGTTTCTTCCCTCTCATGGAACTCTCCTGGAAACATAAAACAAGCAAACAAATGTAAGTCAGTGTCTTTTTTTTCCAGTCTGGGGGAACCTCATTGTTATTAGTGCCCTGGCAGGGGAGACTACCTGCCTTCACTACATGAATCTTTTGCCGTCAGATCCAGGAAACAAGAGAGATGGGTGGTGGTTCCTGTTTAGAATGAGTTCAGAAAGTGGCCCAGGATATGAGGTCAGTGCTGAGCTGAAGGCTAAGCTTGCTTGCCTTTGATTATTGTGTCATTTTATCTGTGACAGACAACACAGTCAGCAAAGCTAGAAATACAGATGATTTCCGAGTGAAGCCAGTGATTCAAATCACAAACCTGCCTGAGATACTGGGAACTTGAACAATGATCCTGGTGGCACGTGGGCCAATAGAAGTTGCATCCTGTCAACAGCTGCAACCTGTGACACAGACAGGGGCATGTCACAGCAGAAGGACTAATCGAAGTTCAAGGGAAGAGGCCTCAGACATCCTCAAAGCACAGAAAAGCAGCAATAGCAGCAAATCTGTGTATTAACATGTGAAGTGTTTTTATTATAATACTTCTGTTCTATATTTTTTAAATGCCCAGGAAGCCTGAGGTTGCCTCTGGTCCTGTAGAGAGGGCAGAGAGCACAGAGGGCAGGGACCCAGCTGTGGCAGC
>NW_022441891.1:0-5003 GCF_009761245.1 Sapajus apella
GGGCTCTAAAACAACAACGGAGCTATGGAGCAGAATGATTGTCAAGGTGTATATTAAACTTACAGAGATAAACAATTGTGTCAATGTAGCAGTTCAGAAAAACTTTCCTTGGAGAATCTGGAAAGTAAGTAATATTTCCAGCCATATACATGCTCCTAAGAATTAGCTTTAATATCGCATCTAAATCACAGGAGAAACGTCTCTTTCCAACTGCTGCGCTGTGTTTTCGTTTACCTTCGGAAGTTGCATCTATGTTTACATTCAGCGAGTTAGAAACACGTTTCTCCAAATAGCGGCGTTTGGATATTCCTGAGTGAATGGGAGTATTGGGTGTAATGAGAAATATCGGGCTCTAAAACAAAATCGGAGCTAAGTAGAAGAATGATTTTCAACGTGTATATTCAACTTTGAGAGTTAAACAGATATGTGAATGTAGCAGTTCAGAAAACCTTTCATTGGAGAATCTGGATAGACATATTTCCAGCCATATACAGGCTCCTAAGAATTAGAAGTATGATCGCGTTTAACCTCAGGAGAATCGTCTCTTAAAAACTGCTCTCTTATGTGTTCGTTCACCTTCGGAAGTTGCATCTATGTTTAGAATCAGCGAGTTAGAAACACGTTTCTTCTAAAAGCTGCATGTCGACATTATTGAGTGAATGGGAGTATACGGTGTAATGAGAAATATGTGCCTGTAAAACAACAACGGAGCTATGTAGCAGAATGATTGTCAAGCTGAATATTCAACTTAGAGAGTTAAACAGATATGTGAATGTAGCAGTTCAAAACACCTTTCTTTGGAGAATCTGGAAAGAGGTATTTCAAGCCATATATAGGCTCCTAAGAATGAGCGGTAAGATCGCATCTAAACCACAGGAGAAACGTCTCTTTCAAACTGCTCTCTTATGCTTTCGTTCACCTTCAGATGTTGCATCTATGTTTAGATTCAGCGAGTTAGAAACACGTTTCTTCTAAAAGATGCGTTTGGATATTCCTGAGTGAATGGGAATAATAGGTGTAATGAGAAATATCTGGCTCTAAAACAAAAGCGGAGCTATGTAGCAGAATGATTGTCAACGTGTATGTTAAACTTACAGAGCTAAACAATTGTGTAAAAGTAGCAGTTTACTAACCCTTTCTTTGGAGAATCTAGAAAGAGATATTTGCAGCCATATACAGACTCTTAAGAACTAGTTTTAAGATCGCCTCTAAATCATACGTGAAACGTCTCTTTCAAACTGCTCCACTGTGTTTTCGTTCAGCTTAGGAAGTTGCATCTATGTTTAGATTCAGCGAGTTAGAAGCAGGTTTCTTCTTAAAGCTGCGTTTGGATATTCCTGGGTTATTGGGAGTATAGGGTGTAATGAGAAATATCTGGCTCTAAAACAAAAACGGAGCTATGTAGAAGAATGATTGTCAAGGTGTATGTTCAACTTAAAGAGTTAAACAGGTGTGTGAATGTAGCAGTTCAGAAACCCTTTCTTTGGAGAATCTGGAAAGAGTTAATTCCAGCCATATACAGGCTCATAAGAATTAGTGGTAAGATCACGTCAAAAACCACAGGAGAAACGTCTCTTTTAAACTGCTCTACAATGTTTGGTTCACATTACGAGGTTACATCTATGTTTCGATTCAGCGAGTTAGAAACACGTTTCTTCTAAAAGCAGCGTGTCGATATTCTTGAGTGAATGGTAGTATACGGTGTAATGAGAAATGTCTGGGTCTAAAACAAAAATGGAAGTATGTAGCAGAATGATTGTCAAGGTGTATATTAAACTTACAGAGTTAAACAATTGTGTGAATGTAGCAGTTGAATAACCCTTTCTTTGGAGAATCTGGAAAGAGATATTTCCAGCAATATACAGAATCTTAAGAATTAGCTATAAGATCGCGTCTAAATCACATTAGAAAAGTCTCTTTCAAACTGCTCTGCTGTGTGTTCGTTCACCTTCGGAAGTTGCATCTATGTTTAGAATCATCGAGTTAGAAACACGTTTCTCCAAAAAGCAGCGTTTGGATATTCCTGAGTGAACGGGTATATAGGGTGTAATGAGAAATATCGGGCTCTAAAACAACAACGGAGCTATGTAGCAGAATGATTGTCAAGGTGTATATTAATCTTACAGAGTTATACAATTGTGTGAATGTAGCAGTTCACTAAATCTTTCTTTGGAGAATCTGGAAAGAGATATCTCCTGCCATATACAGACTCTTAAGAATTAGATTTATGATCGCATCTCAATCATACGAGAAACGTCTCTTTCAAACTGCTCCACTGTGTGTTCGCTCACCTTAGGAAGTTGCATCTATGTTTAGATTCTGCGCGTTAGAAACACGTTTCTACAAAAAGCTGCGTTTGGATATTCCTGAGTGAATGGGAGTATAGGGTTTAATGAGAAATATCTGGCTCTGAAATAAAAACGGAGCTATGTAGCAGAGTGATTGTCAGGAGTATTTTCAACTTACAGAGTTCAACAGATGTGTCAATATAGCAGTTCAGAAACACTTTCTCTGGAGAATCTGGAAAGAGATAATTCCAGCGATATACAGGCTCATAAGATTTAGCGGTAAGATCGCGTCTAAACCGCAGGAGAATCGTCTCTTTCAAACTGCTCTGCTGTGTTTGTTTCACATTAGGAAGTTGCATCTATGTTTAGATTAAGCGAGTTAGAAAGACGTTTCTTCTAAAAGCTGCCTTTAGATATTCCTTAGTGATTGGGAATAATGGGTGTAATGAGAAATATCTGGCTCTAAAACAAAAACGGAGCTATGTAGAAGAATGATTGTCAAGGTGTGTATTCAACTTACAGTGTTAGACAGATGTGTGAATGTAGCAGTTCAGAAACCGTTTCCTTGGAGAATCTGGAAAGAGATATTTCCAACCATATACTGGCTCATAAGATTTAGCGGTAAGATCGCGTCTAAACCACAGGAGAAACGTCTCTTTCAAACTGCTCTGCTGTGTGTTCGTTGACCTTAGAACGTTGCTCTATCTTTCGATTCTGCGAGTTAGAAACACGTTTCTTCTAAAAGCTGCGTGTCGATATTCTTGAGTGGATGGGAGTGTACAGTGTAATGAGAAATGTCTGGCTCTGAAACAAAAACGGAGCTATGTAGCAGAATGATTGTCAAGTTGTATATTAAGCTTACAGAGTTAAAGAATTGTGTGAATGTAGCAGTTGAATAACCCTTTCTTTGGAGAATCTGGAAAGTGATATTTCCAGCAATATACTGACTCCTAACAATTAGCTACAACATCGCGTCTAAATCACATTAGAAACGTCTCTTTCAAACTGCTCTGCTGTGTGTTCGTTCACCTTCGGGAGTTGCATCTATGTTTAGATTCAGCGAGTTACAAACAAGTTTCTCCAAAAAGCGGCGTTTGGATATTCCTGAGTGAATGGGAGTATAGGGTGTAATGAGAAATATCGGGCTCTAATTCAACAACGGAGCTATGTAACAGAATGATTGTCAAGCTGTATATTAAACTTACAGAGTTAAACAAGTAAGTGAATGTAGCTGTTCACTAACGCTTTCTTTGGACAACCTGGAAAGAGATATTTCCAGCCATATACAGGCTCCTAAGAATTAGCTTTAAGATCGCATCTAAATCACAGGAGAAACGTCTCTTTTTTTTATTTTTATTTTTTCCCATTTATTTATTTTATTGCATTTTAGGTTTTGGGGTACATGTGAAGAACATGCAAAATTTTTGCATAGGAACACACGTGGCAGTGTGATTTGCTGCCTTCCTCCCGATCACCTACATCTGGCATTTATCCCCTTGCTATCTCCCCAGCTTCACACCCCCCACCGTCCCTCCCCTATTTCTCCCCAACTGACCCCATTGTGTAGTGCTCCCCTCCCAGTGTGTATGTGTTCTGATTGTTGAACACCCGCCTATGAGTGAGAACATGCGGTGTTTGATCTTCTGCTCTTCTTTCAGTTTGCTGAGAATGATGGTTTCCAGGTTCATCCATGTCCCTACAAAGGACCCAAACTCATCGTTTTTGATGGCTGCATAATATTCCATGGTGTATATGTGCCACATTTACCCTATCCAGTCTATCGTCGATGGGCATTTGGGCTGGTTCCAGGTCTTTGCTATTGTAAACAGTGCTGCAATAAACATTCGTGTACACGTGTCCTTATAGTAGAACGGTTTGTAATCCTTTGGATATATACCCAGTAATGCGATTGCTGGGTCAAATGGAATTTCTATTTCTATCTCCTTGAGGAATCGCCACACTGTCTTCCACAATGGTTGAACTAATTTACACTCCCACCAACAGTGCAAAAGTGTTCCTATTTCTCCACATCCTCTCCAGCATCTGTTGTCTCCAGATTTTTTAATGATCGCCATTCTAACCGGCGTGAGATGGTATCTCAGTGTAGTTTTCATTTGCATTTCTCTGATGACCAGTGATGATGAGCATTTTTTCATATGTTTGTTGGCCTCACGTATGTCTTCTTTTGAGAAGTGTCTGTTCATATCCTTTGCCCACCTTTGAATGGGCTTGTTAGTTTTTTTCTTGTAAATCTGCCTTAGTTCTTTGTAAATTTTGGATATCAGCCCTTTGTCAGATGGGTATACTGCAAAAATTTTTTCCCAATCTGTTGGTTGCCGATTCACTCTAATGATTGTTTCTTTTGCTGTGCAGAAGCTGTGGAGTTTGATTAGGTCCCATTTGTCTATTTTGGCTTTTGTTGTCAATGCTTTTAGCGTTTTGGTCATGAAGTCCTTGCCTACACCTACGTCCTGAATGGTTTTGCCTAGATTTTCTTCTAGGGTTTTTATGGTGTTAGGTCTTATGTTTAAGTGTTTAATCCATCTGGAGTTAATTTTAGTGTAAGGTGTCAGGAAGGGGTCCAGTTTCTGCTTTCTGTACATGGCTAGCCAGCTTTCCCAACACCATTTATTGAACAGGGAATCCTTTCCCCATTGCTTGTTTTTGTCTGGTTTGTCAAAGATCAGATGGTTGTAGAAAGGTTGTGTTGCCTCC
>NW_022441892.1:0-5002 GCF_009761245.1 Sapajus apella
CACACTCCTGGCTTCAAGCAGTCCTCCTGCCTTAGCCTCCCAAAGTCTGGATATTAAGCTGTGAGACACTGTATTCAGCCTGTTTTATCCCTACAATGGCATTTTTTTTTTCTGGAAGACAGGTTCTCACTCTGTCATCCAGGCTCTATGCATCCAGGTGCAATTGTGGCTCACTGCAGCCTCCACCTCTCAGGATCAATCAGTCCTCCTGCTTCACCCTCTGAGTAGCTGGGGCCACAGGTGCACCACCATGCAAAACTTACTTATTTATTGTAGAGATGGACTTTCACCCTGTTGCCCGGGCTGGTCTGAAACACCTGGGCTCAAGTGATGCCTCAGCCTCAGCCTCCTAAAGTGCTGGGATTACAGATGACAGCCAGCAAACCCAACCTGTTTTATTGCTTATAGTCGTCACCTGTATTAGAAGACATTCCGTTGTATTCAAGCCCCTGGCTGACCAAAAACTCCACGGCCATTCCTCTGAGCCTGCTTGTAGAGAAGGCTAGTGGAGTTCCAGCTGTCTCTTCTTTTTTCTTTTGAGATGGAGTCCAGCTCTTTCCCCAAGGCTGAAGTGCAGTGGTGCAATCTAAACTCACTGCAACATCCACCTTCCAGGTTCAAGAAATTGTCCTGCCTCTCTCTCCCAAGTAGCTGGGATTACAGGCACATGCAAATATGCCCAGTTCATTTTGGTATTTTTAGGAGAGACAAGGTTTCTCCATGTTAGCCAGACTGATCTTGATCTCTGACCTCAAGTGATCTGCCCACCTCTGCCTCCCAAAGTGCTGGGATTACAAGCATGCACCCCCCATGCCTGAGAGAAGGATCGGGTTTTCTCATTTTATTTTTATTTTTATTATTTTTAGTTTTCAGACAGAGTCTCACTCTGTCACCCAGGCTGGATTGCAATGGTGTGGTCTCAGCTCACTGCAACCTCCACCTCTCGGGATTCCCTGGCCTCAGCCTCTCGAGTAGCTGGGACTACAGGCATGTGTCACCACACCTGGCTAATTTTTATATTTTTAGTAGAGATGAGGTTTCATGATGTAGGCCATGATGACCTCTGGCGATCCTCCCACCTCTGCCTCCTAAAGTGCTGGGATTACAGACATGAGCCACCGTGCCTGGCCATGGGTTTTCTTGAACCAAAGCATATTCCTTGTCATGTTTAACAAAATTGTGCCCCAGCCCTGTACTTTGCTTGACTCATCCTCCTTTGACAAGTGAAACTCTCAAAAGCTGTAACGAACATGAAAGTGTCACTGCCCAGGTACGCTGCGTGGTGGCACGGGATGCTGGGGTCCCAGCAGTTGGCATCCCCTTTCCCAGGGTGTACATGGGGCTTCACATACCTGTCCTGTTATCTCCTAGGTCAGTTCAAAGACACCGTCTAGGTGAAAAAAGGAGACCAGGTCTTGTTTTCTTCCATGTTCGAGGCCAATATTGCCATCCACAACATTGCTGTAAGTGCATGCCTGACTCATCGGTGGCCTGGAAATATTTAGACCTGGTTTATTAACCATACACCTGCCAGGCCCAACCCAGACAAAACATGAAATCGACGGGACGCAGTGACCCACACCTGTAATCCCAGCACTTCGGGAGGACGAGGTGTGTGGATCTGTTGAGGCCAGCCTGGCCAACATGGTGAAACTAAAAATATAAAAATGAGCCTGGTGGGGTGGTGCACCCCTGGGAAGATTGTGAGACTTCGTCTCAAAAAACAGTCGTAACAACAACAAAAACACAAATCAAACACCCATCCTTTTTTTTTTTTTTTTTTTAAGAGATAGAGAAGGACTTCCTGTGTTGTCCAGGCTGCAGTGCAGTGGTACAATCATAGCTCACTGCAGCCTGTTACTCCCAGGCTCAAGCAATCCTCCCACCTCAGCCTCCTGCGTAGCTGGGATTACAGGTGCATGCTACCATGCCCACATAATATTTGTGTGTGTGTGGAGAGGGGTTCTCACCGTGTTGGCCAGTCTGGCCTCAAATTCTGGGCTTCAAGTGATCCTCCCATCTAAACCTTCCAAAGTGTTGGGATTAGTCATGAGCCTCTGCTCCTGGCCACAACCTAATTACACATTCATGAATGACCAGGGGCATGAGCTTCAGTGTCCTTTAAACAATGTAATGGATCATTCCTTAGAAGTAACTTTGCTGGTGATGCTCTAACAAAGTGCCACAAACTAAGTGGCTCAAAACAAGACAAACTTATTGTCTCAGGTCAGATGCTATAGCCTTATGTCTGTAATCCCTGTACTTTGGGAGCATGAGAGGATCACTTCAGGTGAGGAGTTCAAGGCCAGCCACGTCAACAGGATGAAACCCCATCTCTACTACACAAATACAAGGCTGGTAGTAGTGGTTCGTACCTGACCAAAAACTCCATGGCCATCCCTGTAATCCTAGCACTTTGGGAGCTGAGGTAGCAGATCATGAGTTCAGGAGTTTGAGACCAGCATGGCCAACATGGTGAAACCCCATCTTTATTAAAAATACAAAAATTAGCTGGGTGTAGTGGTGCACACCTGTAATCCTAACAACTCAGGAGGCTGAGGCAGGAGAACTGCTTGAACCCAGAAAGTAGAGGTTACAGTGAGCTTAGTTCACACCATTGCACTCCAGAATGGGGGACGGAGACAGAATCCATATCAGAAAAAAAAAAAAAAAGAAAACTTAGCCAGGCATGGTTGCATGTGCCTGTGTTCCCAAGCTACTCAGGAGGCTGAGGGGGGAGGACTACTTCAGCTAGGAAGGATGAGGCTGCAGTGAACTGAGATCACACCACTGCACTCCAGCCTGGGTGACAGAGTGAGAAACTGTCTCAATCATCAATCAATGAATCAATCAATAAAATTTGCCTGTCCCACAGTTGGGAGGCCAGAAGTGTAAAGTCAGGTGTCTGTAGGCTGGGCTCCCTCTGCAGGATTTGGGGAAGAATCTGTCCCAGCATCTCTCCTGGCTTAGCTATCCTGACTTATAGTGGCCATCGACCTTCTAAGCATGCCTGTCTCTGTGTGAAAATTTCCCTTGGGGCAGGCACAGTGGCTCATGCCTATAATCCCAGCACTTTGGGAGGCCGAGGCAGGATGGCTTGAGCCCAGAAGTTCAAGACCAGCCTGGGGAACATAGTGAGATAGTGTCTCTACATAAAATACAGAAAATTAGCTGGGCATGGTGGAACACAGCTGTACTCTCAGCTACTCAAGAGGCTGAGGTGGGAGGATCAAGTGAACCCAGGAGATTGAGGCTGCAGTGAGCTATGATCACACCACTACACTCCAGCCTTGGTGACAGAACAAGACCATGTCTCAAGAAAACAATATTTTATTCTTTCTCTTTCTTTTACTGGCAACTAACATTCCTTTTAGTAAGGACACCAGTTATATGGGATCAGGGCCCCACCTTCATGCCCCATTTTAACTTGATGACCTCTGTAATGACCCTGTCTCCAAATAGGGTCATGCCTGTAATCCCAGCACTTTGGAAGGCTGAGGTGGGAGGATCACTTGAGGCCAGGACTTCGAGATCAGCCTGGGCAACATAGTGAGACTTCACCTCTACAAAAACAATTTTAAAAAAATAAATGGATGTAGGGGTGTGCACCTGTAGTCCCAGCTCCTCCGGTGGCAGGAGCACAGAGTGAGCCCACGAGGTGCAGCCTGCCGTATTCTGTGATTGTGCCACTGCACACCAGCTTGGGCAACAGCAAGACCTAGTCTATCTCAAGAGAAATATAAAGGTTTGCTGATCCAATGTGGGGTAATTTTTTAAAACTTCAAATCTATTTTTTCATATTGCTTAGCTTTTCCACATGAACTCTATGATTGATTATAACCAGAAAATAGCAATCACATTACTTTTTTTTTTTTTTTTTTAGGTGGAGTTCTGATCTTGTTGCCCAAGCTTGAATGCAGTGGCATCATCTCTGCTCACTCCAAACTCTGCCTCCTGGGTTAAGTAATTCTCCTGCCTCAGCCTCCTGAGTAGATGGGACTACAGGCACATGCCACCCCACCTGGCTCATTTTTGTATTTGTAGTACAGAGGGGGATTCACCCTGTTGGTCAGGCTGGTCTCGAACTCCTGGCTTCAAGTGATCTGCCTGCCTCAGCTTCTCAACGTCCTGGAATTACAGGCATGAGTCACCGCACCTGGCCATACTTATCTTTCTGTCCACAGAAATGACCAGCCATTTCAATTTGTGTTTGTCTTGTTTTGTTTTCCTTATATGAAAACAAACTGGCAGTTATAATTGGGGAGGACAATTTGCACTATGGCAATCTGGGCGTCATGCCAAGTTCCATAATCAAAGCGGGTAAAAAGAGACTGGAGTTATGGGCTGGGGATGGTGGCACATGCCTGTAAGCCCAGAGCTTTGGGAGGCCGAGGTGGGTGGATCACCTGAGAACAGGAGTTTGGGACCAGCCTGGCCAACATGGTGAACCCTATCTCTACTAATAATACAGAAATTAGCAGGACCTAGTTGTCGGTGTCTACAATCTCAGTTACTCATGAGACTGAGCAGGAGAATCACTTGAGCCTGGGAGAGGGAGTGAGATTCTGTCTCAAAAAAAAAAAAAAATTATTTCAACCCAGGGATGCAAGGCTGGCTACACGTAAGCAGGTTATAAACATAATTCAGCACATAAACAGAACCAAACACAAAAACCACATAATTATCTCAATTGATGCAGAGAAGGCCTTTGACAAAATTCAACAACCCTTTATGCTCAAAACTCTCAATAAACTAGGTATTGAGGGAACATATCTCAATATAATAAAAGCTATTTCTGACAAACCAGCAGCCAATATCATACTGAATGGGCATAAACTGCAATCATTCCCTTTGAAATCTGCCACTAGACAAAGATGCCCTCTCTCACCACACCTATTCAATATAGCATTGGAAGCTCTAGCCAGAGCAATCAGGCAAGAAAAGAATAAAGGGTGTGCAATTAGGAAAGGGGGAAATCAAATTGTCTATTTGCAGACAACAT
>NW_022441893.1:0-2776 GCF_009761245.1 Sapajus apella
AACTGCTACATTCACGCAATTGTTTACCTCTGTAAGTTTAATATACACCTTGACAATCATTCTGCTACATAGTTCCGTTATTGTTTTAGAACCGGATAATTCTCATTAAAAATTGTACTCCCATTCACTCAGGAATATCCAAACGCAGCTTTTTGGAGAAACGTGTTTCTAACTCGCAGAATCTAAACATAGATGCGTCTTCTGAAGGTGAACGAACACAGAGTGGAGCAGTTTGAAAGAGACGTTTCTCGTATGATTCAGATGCGATTATAAAGCTAATTCTTAAGAGTCTGTATATGGATGGAAATATCTCTTTCCAGACTCTCCAAAGAAATGGTTACTCAACTGCTACATTTACACAATTGTTTATTTCTGTAAGTTTAATAAACACCTTGACAATCATTCTGCTACATAGTTCCGTTTTTGTTTTAGAGCCAGATATTTCTCATTAAACCCTATACTCCTATTCACTCAGGAATAACCAAACGCAGCTTTTTGGAGAAACGTGTTTCTAACTCGCAGAATCTAAACATAGATGCGTCTTCTGAAGGTGAACGAACACAGAGTGGAGCAGTTTGAAAAAGACGTTTCTCGTATGATTCAGACGCGATCATAAAGCTAATTCTTAAGAGTCTGTATATGGCTGAAAATATCTCTTTCCAGATTCTCCAAAGAAATGGTTAATCAACTGCTACATTCACACAATCGTTTAACTCTGTAAGTTTAATATACACCTTGACAATCATTCTGCTACATAGCTCCGTTTTAGTTTTAGAGCCAGATATTTTTCATTAAACCCTATACTCAAATTCACTCAGCAATATCCAAACGCAGCTTTTTGGAGAAACATTTTTCTAAATGGCAGAATCTAAACATAGATGCAACTTCCGATGGTGAACGAACACCCAGTGGAGCAGTTTGAAAGAGACGTTTGTCGATTGATTTAGATGCGATCTTAAAGCTAATTCTTAAGAGTCTGAATATGGGTGGAAATATCTCTTTCCAAATTCTCCAAAGAAAGGGTTAATGAACTGCTACATTCACACAATTGTTTATCTCTGTAAATTTAATATACAGCTTGACAATCATTCTGCTACATAGCTCCGTTATTGTTTTAGAGCCAGATATTTCTCATTAAACCCTATACTCCCATTCACTCAGGAATATTCAAACGCAGCTTTTTGTAGAAACGTGTTTCTGACTCGCAGAATCTAAACAAAGATGCAACTTCCGAAGGTGAACGAACACACAGTGGAGCAGTTTGAAATAGACGTTTCTCGCATGATTTAGATGCGATCTTAAAGGAATTCTTAAGAGTCTGTATATGGCTGCAAATATCTCTTTCCAGATTCTCCAAAAAAAGGGTTAATGAACTGCAACATTCACACAATTGTTTAACTCTGTAAGTTTAATACACACCTTGACAATCATTCTGCTACATAGCTCCATTTTTGTTTTAGAGCCAGATGTTTGTCATTAAACCCTACACTCCCATTCACTCAGGAATATCCAAACGCATCTTTTTGGAGAAACGTGTTTCTAACTCGCTGAATCTAAACATAGATGCGTCTTCTAAAGGTGAACGAACACAGAGTGGAGCAGTTTGAAAGAGACGTTTCTCGTATGATTCAGATGCGATCATAAAGCTAATTTTAAGAGTCTGTATATGGCTGGAAATATCTCTTTCCAGATTCTCCAAAGAAATGGTTAGTCAACTGCTTCATTCACAAAATTGTTTAACTCTGTAAGTTTAATATACACCTTGACAATCATTCTGCTACATAGCTCCGTTTTTGTTTTAGAGCCAGATATTTCTCCTTAAACCCTATACTCCCATTCACTCAGCAATATCCAAACGCACCTTTTTGGAGAAGCGTTTTTCTTACTGGCAGAATCTAAACATAGATGCAACTTCCGATGGTGAACGAACACACAGTGTAGCAGTTGGAAAGAGACGTTTGTCGTTTGATTTAGATGCGATCTTAAAGCTAATTCTTTAGAGTCTGAATATGTGTGGAAATCTCTCTTTCCAGATTCTCCAAAGAAAGGGTTAATGAACTGCTACATTCACACATTTGTTTATCTCTGTAAGTTTAATATACAGCTAGACAATCATTCTGCTACATTGCTCCGTTTTTGTTTTAGAGCCAGATATTTCTCATTAAACCCTATACTCCCATTCACTCAGGAATATCCAAACGCAGCTTTTTGGAGAAACGTGTTTATAACTCGCAGAATCTAAACATAGATGCGTCTTCTGAAGGTGAACGAACACAGAGTGGAGCAGTTTGAAAGAAACGTTTCTCGTATGATTCAGATGCTATCTTAAAGCTAATTCTTAAGAGTCTGTGTATGGCTGGAAATATCTCTTTCCTGATTCTCCAAAGAAATGGTTAGTCAACTGCTACATTCACAGAATTGTTTAACTCTGTAAGTTTAATATACAACTTGACAATCATTCTGCTACATAGTTCCATTTTTGTTTTAGAGCCAGATATTTCTCATTAAACCTTATAATCCCATTCACTCAGGAATATCCAAACGCAGCTTTTTGGAGAAGCGTTTTTCTTACTGACAGAATCTAAACATAGATGCAACTTCCGATGGTGAACGAAAACACAGTGTAGCACTTTGAAAGAGACGTTTGTCGTTTGATTTAGATGCGATCTTAAAGCTAATTCTTAAGAGTCTGAATATGGGTGGAAATATCTCTTTCCAGATTCTCCAAAGAAATGGTTAGTCAACTGCTACATTCACACAATTGTTTAACTCTGTA
>NW_022441893.1:2876-3470 GCF_009761245.1 Sapajus apella
GCATTCACACAATTGTTTAACTCTGTAAGTTTAATATACACCTTGACAATCATTCTGCTACATAGCTCCGTTTTTGTTTTAGAGCCAGATATTTCTCATTAAACCCTATACTCCCATTCACTCAGCAATATCCAAACGCAGCTTTTTGGAGACGCGTTTTTCTTACTGGCAGAATCTAAACATAGATGCAACTTCCGATGGTGAACGAACACACAGTGTAGCAGTTTGAAAGAGACGTTTGTCGTTTGATTTAGATGCGATCTTAAAGCTAATTCTTAAGAGTCTGAATATGTGTGGAAATCTCTCTTTCCAGATTCTCCAAAGAAAGGGTTAATGAACTGCTACATTCACACAATTGTTTATCTCCATAAGTTTAATATACAGCTTGACAATCATTCTGCTACATAGCTCCGCTTTTGTTTTAGAGCCAGATATTTCGAAATAAACCCTGTACTCCCATTCACTCAGGAATATCCAAACGCAGCTTTTTGGAGAAACGTGTTTCTAACTGGCTGAATCTAAATATAGATATAACTTCCGAAGGTGTACGATCACACAGTGGAGCAGTTTGAAAGAGACGTTTCTCGTATGATT
>NW_022441893.1:3570-5002 GCF_009761245.1 Sapajus apella
TTCACTAAGGAATATCCAAACGCAGCTTTTTGGAGAAACGTGTTTCTAACTCGCAGAATCGAAACATAGATGCAACTTCCGAAGGTGAGTGAACACACAGTGGAGCAGTTTGAAAGAGACGTTTCTCGTATGATTTAGATGCGATCTTAAAGCTAATTCTTAAGATTCTGAATATCGGTGGAAATCTCTCTTTCCAGATTCTGCAAAGAAAGGGTTAGTGAACTGCTACATTCACACAATTGTTTAACTTTGTAAGTTTAATATACACCTTGACAATCATTCTGCTACATAGCTCCGCTTTTGTTTTAGAGCCAGATATTTCGAAATAAACCCTGTACTCCCATTCACTCAGGAATATCCAAACGCAGCTTTTTGGAGAAACGTGTTTCTAACTGGCTGAATCTAAATATAGATATAACTTCCGAAGGTGAACGATCACACAGTGGAGCAGTTTGAAAGAGACGTTTCTCGTATGATTTAGATGCGATCTTAAAGCTAATTCTTAAGAGTCTGAGTATGGGTGGAAATATCTCTTTACAGATTCTCTAAAGAAACGGTTAGTGAACTGCTACATTCAGGCAATTGTTTAACTCTGTACGTTTAATATACACCATGACAATCATTCTGCTACATAGTTCCGTTATTGTTTTAGAGCCAGATATTTCTCATTAAACCTTATACTCCCATTCACTCAGGAATATCCAAACGCAGCTTTTAGGAGAACTGTGTTTCTAACTCGCAGAATCTAAACATAGATGCGTCTTCTGAAGATGAACGAACACAGAGTGGAACAGTTTGAAAGAGACGTTTCTCGTATGATTCAGATGCGATCTTAAAGCTAAATCTTAAGAGTCTGTATATGGCTGGAAATATCTCTTTCCAGATTCTCCAAAGAAATGGTTAGTCAACTGCTACATTCACACAATTGTTTAACTCTGAAAGTTTAATATACACCTTGACAACCATTCTGCTACATTGTTCCGTTTTTGTTTTAGAGCCAGATATTTCTCATTAAACCTTATACACAAAATTCACTGAGGAATATCCAAACGCAGCTTTTTGGAGAAGCGTTTTTCTTACTGGCGGAATCTTAACATAGATGCAACTTCCGATGGTGAACGAACACACAGTGTAGCAGTTTGAAAGAGAGGTTTGTCGTTTGATTTAGATGCGATCTTAAAGCTAATTCTTAAGAGTCTGAATATGGGTGGAAATCTCTCTTTCCAGATTCTCCAAAGAAAGGGTTAGTGAACTGCTACATTCACACAATTGTTTAACTCTGTAAGTTTAATATACACCTTGACAATCATTCTGCTACATAGCTCCGTTTTTGTTTTAGAGCTAGATATTTCTCATTAAACCCTATACTCCCATTCACTAAGGAATATCCAAACGCAGCTTTTTGGAGAAACGTGTTTCTAACTCGCAGAAT
>NW_022441894.1:0-997 GCF_009761245.1 Sapajus apella
TGGTACATATAAAACACTGAAACTCCCTCAATAAATGAAGACATGTCCTTTTTGTACATCTGCATTTGTGAAAGACATTTCTCTAAATCTTGGCTACTTAGGTGACTGCATATGCAATGGAGACCTATTGAGGTTTTTGTTTTTTTTGACACAGGGTCTCACTCTGTCACTCATGGTGGAGTGCAGTGGTGTGAACATGGCTCACTGCAGCCTTGATCTCCTGGGCTCCAGTGATCCTCCTGCCTAGGACTCTGAAGTAGCTGGGACTAGAGGTGTGTACCAGCTGTGACTTATAAAACATTTTCTGTGGCTCACACCTGTAATCTCAGCACTTTAGGAGACTGAGGTGGGCAGATCACCTGAAGTCAGAAGTTCAAAACCAGCCTGGTCAACATGGTGAAACCGTGTCTCTACCAAAAATCTGAAATTAGCTGGGCATGGTGGTGGGAGCCTGTAATCTCAGCTACTCGGGAAGCTGAGACAGAATTGCTTGAACCCAGGAGACAGAGGTTGCAGCAAGCCGACACGGTGCCACTGCACTCCAGCTTGGGCAACAGAGTGATACTTCATATCAAAACAAACAAACAAACAAAAAAAACAAAAAAGGCTGGGCGTGATGGCCTGCCCTTATAATCCCAGCTACTTGGGAGACTGAGTCAGGAGAATCACTTGAACCCGGGAGGTGGAGGTTGCAGTGAGCCGAAATAACACTGATGCACTCCAGCCTGGGTGACAGAGCAAGACTGTCAAAAAAGAAAAAAAAAAAAATATGCGCCTAGATAGAGGAACAACAACAAGCAACAAAACCCCCAAAATGATAAGAACAACTGTTTCCAAGACATTTCCTCATTCATTAATTAATCAACTTTTTTTTTGAGACCAAGTTTCCCTCCTGTTGCCCAGGCTAGAGTGCAGTGGTGCGATCTCGGCTCACTGCAACCTCCGCCCCTTGGGTTCAAGCAATTCTCTCGCTTCGGCCTCCTAAGTAGCTGGGATT